>NW_016160545.1:0-13976 GCF_001687245.7 Rhagoletis zephyria | reverse complement strand
TGGCTACGCCCATTTTCAAAAAAATGTTAATATTCTTATTTTTCGTCTAAAATTTATTGTAAATATCAATCTTGAGTGAATTATCTTCAGTAGTTACTAAAATATCGCAGTTTTCGTATTTCTGAAAATTACCGTTATATGGGATGTAGGCGTGGTTATTGTCCGATTTTGCCCATTTTCAATACCATCCGTCCTACGCCAAATTATACCATCGTCGTTGAAATAGATACTTTACTATTGTCGTATGTTCTGTGGACAAAACAAAGTGGTGAGTAAACGCTACTTACGACAAATGTATACGGAATGAAAAGTAAATTTTCTCATTAACGTTAAGAGATATTAAATGTAAAAATATGGGAAATCAAAACTAATAACACCAACTACGTCTCCTTCAAAAGTTACAAAAATCTACCGTACAGTTTCGGATTAATTCGACCTTAAACTTCAAAGTCAATTTTCTCAAAACCGTGTTTTGTAACATTCGACATCCGTTTTCTGAGACGACGATATGTACTTGCCTGATACGTATAAAGTGTCGATTATTTTCGAGTCTTCTGCTAGCCTCTAAAGATTTATAACGCAATATATCGCAAAAAATACCTTTTAGATGCTACTAACCTGTAACACTTGGTTGGCCAACAAACATGTCCTTGTGAGCTTCAGAAGGTGCCATTTCTCGTGCTACCACGGTCTCAACTTTTCGCGTTGATCTTGTGTATATAGTGGCAAAGAAACCTCCGCCAATCCCCATACTGTGTGGCAGCAAAACACCTTCACAGAGGAGTGTGGCTATGGCTGCGTCTACAGCAGAACCACCGTCGTTCAACATTTGGCTGTTGGAAAAGATATTAACGTAAATAATAAAGATCAAATTTAGGCATACATTTATATATATGTATAGTATTTTATTTATATACATATGTAAATAGTATTTCCCTCATACCTGACAAAAAGAATTCTCCTCGTGTTTGCACTGAAACTAGTGCGATTGCGATTACATTCATTTGTTTAAATTATTTAAATATAATCGTACCTTACAAGTAGGTATAAATCATCCCCACACTAAGAAAGGATGGGATGTTACCCTATAAGGAACTCAACTAACCATAAATGCACTACAAGTTCACTTTTTTTCAACTAGGGGTGACTACGCCTCGACTACTTTACGTTGCTTTCAACTGACTACTTTTACATGATGATGTCGCAAAAAAACAGTTTGTTTTCAGCTAACTACAAACCGGTTATTAATACATTCACTTGTAGTGTGCCAATTAATAGAATGTTTTTGGTACTCTCTGCTTTTATACTTATTTTAGGTTAACTATTACCTGCATGATAACTATCTAGTTAGCATATATTAAGAGCCTAAAGAAGTGCTATTAACATACATATATCACACTTTCAATAAAAAAACACAATGACAATAAATGTACAATGGGGTATAGTCGTTGCGCTGGGTATGTACATAGTTACACTCTTGCGTCCTCGTTCGCGCACTCTGGGAGNGCAACCCATGTGCGAGATGCGGTAACCAATCCGAGTGGAGCCTTGGGTCACGGCAGAAAGAGAGGGAGCTTCGGTGGGGCCACTCCGACTTATTCGGTTTAAGGGCTCACCGAAGTCTGCAGCGTCTGTTCACCAGTAGGTGGGCTGCAAGCGGGTGTCTGTCTTGGAGCCGCTTTCGTTAGCACTTAAGGTAAGACCGCACTAAGCGACGCGACACTGCAGCGGCATTACGCGACACGGCGCGACACTTTTTGGTATATCGCACTGAAACTGCAGCGGCCCGACACTTCGCTGCAAATTTTTAAATTTATTTGTGTCAAAACCTTCAAACAAGATGGATGCCAGTGACGCTGATGTAATGTTAATGTCTTTTATTTTTATTTTCCTTGGCGAATTCTTCTCAAATATTATGTTTCTTTACATACAATTTTCTTCTTGAATGAAATGCATGTGAATATTCACTCACAATTGGAAATCCAATTACTTCAATTAAAAAATATAGTACGAAATGTTATGTCGTTCCGCTAGGTATACCGCACTATGCGGAACCGGAACTGTGCGACACCACGCGGCGCGACATTTTTGCCTAGTTGGTCAACTTTGCCGCGCAGCGTCGCGTCGCGTAGCTCCGCTGCAGCGTAGTGCGGTATGCTCAATAAGAATACAAGCAAAGAATATTTTGCCGCGCTGTGTAGTGTCGTGTCGCGTCGCCTAGTGCGGTCGCATCTTAAAAGGAGTTGCCTATATGCCGCGATGTNCCCCTCAAAACTCATACGGCTGTGTAAAATGACGTTGAGCAATACCACCAGCTCCGTCAGAATTGGGAAAGACCTCTCCGAGCCGTTTTCTACCAAACGGGGTTTCAGACAGGGCGACTCCCTTTCATGTGATTTCTTTAATCTGATGTAGGAGAAGATAATAAGAGCTGCAGAACTGAACCGCTCGGGAACAATATCGACATCATCGGTATCAAAAACCGCGAAGTCTGTTCTGCCTTTTCCAAGTCGGATAGGGAAGCAAAGCGAATGGGTCTGGTGGTAAACGAGGACAAGACGAAGTATCTCCTGTCATCAAACAAACAGTCAGCACATTCGCGTCTAGGCATCCACGTCACTGTTGACAGTTATAATTTCGAGAAAATAGAGAATTTCGTTTACTTGGAAACCAGCATTAACACCGATAATAATGTTAGCATGGAAATCCAATGCAGAATCACTCTTGCCAACAAGTGCTACTTTGGACTGAGTAGGCAATTCAGGAGTAAAGTCCTCTCTCGACGTACGAAAACCACGCTCTATAAGTCACTCATCATGCCCGTGCTGGTATATGGCGCAGAAGCATGGACAATGACAACATCCGATGAGGTGGCTCTTGGAGTATTCGAGAGAAAGATTTTGTGGAAGATTTACGGGCCTTTACGCGTTGGCGACGGCGGATACCGCAGACGATGGTACGATGAGCTATATGAGCTTTAAAACGACATGGACATAATGCAGCGAATTAAAATACAGCGGCTCCGCTGGCTTGGCCATATCGTTCGAATGGACACCGACGCTCCAGCTCTGAAAGTATTCAACTCGGAACCCGCTGGTGGTAGCAGAGGAAGAGGAAGGCCCCCACTGAGATGGAAAGACCAGGTGGAGAAGGACTTGGCTTCACTTGGCATTTCCAATTGGCGCCAGTTGGCACAGAAAAGAAACGACTGGCGTGCTTTGCTAAACTCGGCCAAAATCGCTTAGGAGGTTACAGCGCCAAATAGGAAGAAGAAGTTTAGAAAAATTAAATTTTAACTTCTGCATAAATTCTATACTAATGGGCCTTCGACGTTTTATTTGAAAAGGTTACAATTAGAAGGTTAAATTGGTCTACAAATATGTTAAGCAAAGAATCTATTTAGGGCTCGCTAAATATGAAAATTTTTTGCGAATTTAGGTCCAAAAGGAAGGCAGCGAACCCACAACTCCCTTATATGTGATAATCTAGCTGTATTTTCCTTACGACTAACCTTACAAAATGCAAAAAAAATGTATTTCTAATTAGGCGATTTTTTATTGGATTTCATAAAATACATTTTTCTAAATAATCGTAAAAAATAATAATATTTACTAATCCTAAAGAGATCCTTCAAAATTTTTTTACTTAGAGACAGAATTTCAATATACAGTTTTTTATGTTTGGGTTTTCAATTTCATCTTTGCAACATCCGGAAATACTGCGTTTATATTGATACTTGAGGGATTCACAATGATATCGTAAGTGAGGTATTGTTGTATGACGTACCTTAACTTTAAAAGCTTAAATAAATGCTCAAAGAGCTTGAAGCGATAACCAACTATTACTTAACACTGCAAAATTCATAATATGGCTTTGATGGTCCTTTACGAACCCCTTTAATATATTTGGTAGCCGTTTAAAGTTTACGAAATACAACAATACGACGCTAACGACACCGTTGTGAATACTCCAACTGTGTTTATAATATGCAGTTAAATACTATATATCTGTATACATACATATATCGATGGTCATCTACAAAGACGACACAATTCAACAACAATTAAGAAGCTCATGTCTCTAATCGCTATCTAATCTATGCACCTATAATCCTCACTACTTACCGTGGTAGTTCATACTACATACTTTAGTAAGGATTAGACATGGATTGGATAAGGATAAGAGACATGAGTCACTTAACAGGATAAGAGACATGAGTCACTTAACGATGATTTGTGTCGATCTTTTTAAGGTCCCAAAAATCCCGGGATTCTTGACAAATACACACAAAAATCAATATATTTGCGAAACCATGGGCCAAATACAGTAAAATTGCATTTTCAGTTTTTCACTCTGACGTCAGTAATTCAAAAATGATTTAAAAAATTTAAAGAAATGTGCTTAGAGAAGAAGTATGGGTATCAAATTAAAGAGGAAATCCTGTAGAATTTAAACAGATACATGTTTTTCGTGCAGAAGGACTGGTAAGTATTGAAAATGTCCTTTTAAAATTGTATCCTTGAAATTTCGCAATATTTGTTTTTGAAAAAATTATATGTTAAGGACCTGTATAAACTCGATAACATCCTCGAATTTCGTCCTTCTAACTTTATCAGCTTAAAAAATTACCTATTTGTCCTTGTGAATCCAAAAAATTTTAATTTTTCTTTAATTCTAAAGAAATTTCCTCTTGCCTCTTCCTCTTGTACCAAATGTACGTAAATTTTTATTCTACTTGGCATTGAACTTTTTAAATGATTTTTGGAAGTAATGATATCTTTGAAATTATTAAGCCCTTTTAAATAAATTCTGATGTCAGGGAGAAAAAATAAAAACGCCATTTTAATTAAAAAAGTACGTTTCAAACCCATTTATTTATTTATTTAATGGTAGGAAAGCTTCTCAAACAATATAAAAGCAATTTTTTCAATTTAAGTTGTTGAAAAGTAATGATTATCTAAATCCCGGTACTAATCCCGGGATCCCGAGATTGTGATAGCGACCACCCAAAAATCCCGGGATCGGAAAAAGCTGAAAAATTAACATCCCTAGTACGTACATACATATGTAAATAGAATTATGATTATAAAATTTAGTATGTATAAGCATAACTTTTGAACTCAACATAACATACCTGCCTATATCGGCACAACCTCTTCCATTAGAAACCACGGCTCCAACGATTTGCTTGTCGCTTTTTAAGCCGAATACCAATCCAAGCACGATGCCAACCACGACCAGTACCGCTAGCACAGTCCATATAAATGCCTTTTTGTTGAAAACTATTCTGTAAAACAATCGGGATAAAAAACAATGTTTTATAAAAGCAATATTTTTTGAAGCACCCAGCCTAATGCAAAGCGCTCCGAATGAGCAGTGAAAAGGGAGTAATTTATGCTTTTTTTGATGTATCTAGTCCAATGCCCGCCAATCACTTTCCTGGGAATCGAACTATATTTGTATACGTACACGTTTACAATCCGAACGTCTACCAGGGTTGCCAACAAGCTTTTTTTTAAATTAATTTGACAATTAATTGACAATTTATTTCAAAGGCTAAATATCTCATTTGTAAAAATTCACAGTTTATAATCCTTACAGTAACTTTAATAATAAACGTATGTAAATTTGGTCAAGCTGGTGCGCGGCTATTTAGTTAATTTGTGTAGTCATGTGTCCAAAACACATCTCCTATTATTTTCGGGAGTTATCTCGTGTACAAGGCACATTCCTAATTCGATTTGACAGTTCATCGTCGATTTTTCCTTCTGTCTCTTTGCTTCGATTTTTTCTATTCTGTCTTGCTTTGACAGCTGAGTTCGAGAAATTTCCCATACAAATTTGGGACGGCAACGATTTGTTCGCAATTCGCGTGTTACGCAATTACGTACGAATGAAGTAATTCGCTCCTAAAAATTTGTATGGCGAATTAAGTGATTCGGTCCATCATTGGCTAGCCAATTTTGAGTCAGTGGGCGCATTACGAATGAAGCTGCGGTGGGAATACCGCATTAGAAAATTGTTTATATCGTGTTTGCGCTGTGCTTCTTAGACATGATATCAGATTTACACGAGGGCAAACAAATATGTATGTATAAAGTTATAGAGTTTTGGTGGTTTTTATTATAAATTTACAGTCATGTGAAAAACAATATGGACGCAACATTATGACCAATTTTGGTTATTTTTATTTGTTTCCTTAATGTTTAATATTTTTTTATAAAAATACAGCTCATTATCTAACAAAAACCATGAAAGCTCAAACTTCTAACTTTGTAGAAAAATTAGGAAAAATAAAAAAAAATTAATTACAACAACAATAAACTTTTTATTGAGAATTTTTATAAAAATTATAAGTATGCATTTTTAAAGACCATTAAATTTTAGCTTAAGAGAGTGCATGTTTGAAGTGGATAAGAATTTTGATATGAAATATTTTTACGTCAACAAGTGCGATATCGATCCGAAACTTATCGCTAACTGGTTCCAGAATCTCCCCCCTGCAAGGCTTCTTCATCCGTAAAAGTATTTTTCTTTAACCTTGGATCGACTAAGGTTAAAACTGATAAAATAATGGCCCGTAGTCATAGTCAAAATAAAGTCGACTTTAAAGTTAGTTGCAGCTTTTTTGACAGATATCCCATTGAAAATTATGTCAAAAAGCTGCAACTAACTTTAAAGTCGACTTTATTTTGACTATGACTACGGGCCAATATTTTTCTGTTGCGATAAGTTTAAGTGTTTTTTAACCGATATAATATAAATTAGTAAGAAGCCGAAATATGTACCTACTCACACATACTTTTTGTCTCTTTCTCACACTGCCAGCGCATGCATGTGTTTGCGAAATGATGAAGTGATATTAGGTTTGTATAGTAACCAAATAGTCAGTACTAATTTGTACTGGAAACTGCAAATTTTTACTGGAAAAGTGTATGATAACCCAAAAAATTTGCAAGAGAGCACTGAGTCGAGAGCGTAACAACACGGGAGAGCTGCAAATTCTTGCTAGTAAAATTTTTACTGGCAGAAATTAGCTAGCAGAAGAAGAAGAAGAATAAATGTCAAAATCCGCCATTTATTGAATTGGTTTAGCACAAACAAAAGTAAAATGAGTGGAAATCAAAATATTAATGATGTACTAGACTGTGTAATACCATGTTCTGACCGACAACGAAAACACTTTGAAAACGAGTTTTGGGATTGTGGGCTGAAGACTGTTCACACCGGCTGTTAGTGTTTTCGTTGACATTTCTTAAATCCTCTGATTACAGTTTTGCTACGCAAAAACCAAACCAAAATGCTATTCCCTCATTTTCTTTTCATTAGCAACCTCTTACTTTCATTCTTATTTTACTTTGGCCAGCCAATTAACAATAAATCCGAAATTGCGTATTAAAGATGATAAAATATGACTTCCACTTCGATAAATAATCGAAAAAATAGGAATTAGTGGAACTTGAGTTTTCAAGTAGTTTTCAGCGAAAACTGGTTTTCGTTTGACAGATTTTACATGGACAAAAACACAAGTTTTAGGTCGAAAACCAGTTTTAGCAACGAAAACATGTTTTCGATGTCGGTCAGAACATGGCATAAGTGCTTGTGTGTAACACAAAGAGTTAAAAACTGATTTATAAATAGTAAAATGTTTACAGCAGAATATCAAAAGGGTGCAACAACTATTCACTTGAAAGTTTTTACTAGGTTTGCGTTCAGTAACTTTTCTCCTAGTTTTCTCTTATTCTCAATTTTACGCTCTATTTTGCTTTTACGCTCTCGCTGCAATGCTTTACTGGAGAAGTTACTATACAAACCTATTGTATGGAAGATCATTTACGCCCATATATTTGAAAAAAAAATAAACATACACTACATCAACCAATATTTCTCATATACCAAACGAAAGGAAAATACTTGAATTTTTGACTAAAGAAAACAAAAACAAAATCATTTGAGCGGTTTCAAGCATTTGGGTAATAAAAAAAATTACAAATTTTTTCAAAAATTGTTTGCCTTAAAAGGCTCAATATTGCTCCAAAGAACCTATATCCCGAAAATGAAGGTTATATCTGCAAATCATAAGTTGCTAGAGCACTTTGAAGGCTCAAAATTTACCCCAATATAAGCCAATATTTAACGTTGTTTCTACGGCAGAAACCGAATTGATTACTTACAAAAATGAATTTGTCCATAGACTTGGAGTTTTATCTTTGAAATGCCATTGTTAAATAAATAATTAAGAATACTAGATGTCTTCCTTCTTTTTACTACACCCCATGTCTAAATTATAAGCGCACTACATATTGACAAGCTTTGGCAATTTATTTGTTTATTCTTTAACAAAGCCTTTGCAGTGTTCAACATTGTCCAATATTTAAAAAGACATCCAACAAACTATCGTTCACATTTCAAACTGCTTAATTAGGTTTCTTAGAAAGATTTTGAGTATGCAGTTTTGTGGCACATTAAATTGTTGTGTAAAAATGTGCTAGTTTGAAGTAGCTAGCAGTTATCGTTTATTCTTGAAATTTTTTTTTGCGGTATTACTCATACAAAAAAATTTCTAAGACATCTAAGGTGTGATTGACAACTCGATGGGGCACTCTTTTAAGATACTATTGTGTCAAAAAATATAAACAAACATTTCAAATTGATACAACTTTTTTTTTCAATTTGACTTTATAGGATTGTTTTTATGAGAGCAATGTCAAATTCAATCATACTTTGTTGAATACATTTTGGAAGCCCTTACGATTTTGACACGGGGTGTGATTTTCTTCGTATTCGAACTGAAGCTTCATATCAGTCAGAAAGAAAACATAAAAATGCAATCAGTTAATTAGTAAAATTGATAATTGAGCGGAAGTAAACGCTGATGCTTTATATTTCTTATAATTAGTTACATGCTACTAAAACGTTTAGGGCGCGAAAATAAAGGTAAATAACCCGAAATTAATTAAGTACTATATCGGCTGGTATTCGAAGGTCATGAGAAATTAAGATAAACCAGTTTCAGTTTGGGGATATTTTATTACAATAATGTGGTTCAATGAAATTATGATACTTAGTAACTATGTAGCAAGTAACAAAAACTAAATTACTTGCTTCTGTACTATTATGCTAGGTTAACATATAAGTAGGTTCTCCTCATTTTCGAGCTTAACTCCCTAATCTGTAATTAGAAAGAGATTAGCCATACAAAATTCGTCCCTCGTTAATCTGTACTTATAGAATAATCTCAGACTAAACGGATAACTTTTCGGTGTCCAACCTAGTTTTATCGATTATTTTTGGGAAGAAGAGGATAAAGGCCAATGTAAAAGTAAAGAAAATGGATGCTAGCAAGGAAAAGAGGTTTGCAAAGGTATTTTAAATAAAATATTAAGTTAAAATATATTTAAATTGCTTAATATAGCAGAAAAAAAGTGATCACGGTGGCACAGAGAAGAAACATAACCTTTCCTTGAGATGCGAGAATAGCAAGCACAAAAAATTGTACGACTAATAATCTGAGATTTGCCTGTGTAAACAGGGTGATTAAAGAACGAACTTTGATTGAGATTATATTTTTATGTAAACATACTTTAACGATTATCGAAAAAATAAAAATCATAAAACAACGATTGATTGGAAAAGTAGAAATCCAATTTTAACGGTTAAATTATAAGTTTTATTATGAAGATCATAATCGTTACGGTCCCTGATTAAATTAAATATGTATGAATATGTGCAACAAAATTCAGTGTTCATTCATTGGGTTTTACATATGTATGTAGATACAAACACCAAAAAAATATTTCTCCAACCAAGGAGAAATTCATAGTTCTCAAGTTGATATCCAACAGAGTTCTCCAACTTATCTCTAACTTTGGACTGGAAGTTGATATGAACTTTTGTAAATCTATTTTCTCCAACATGGCACGCGAAGTGAATCAAGACGTAGACTTACTGTTGGACTGTAGACGGACGAATAAAAATTTTACTGTGAATTATTGTAATACGATATTGATTAACTACATATTATAAAAGGGGTAAAAAAATAAAAAATAAAAATTTAAATTTATCTATTTCTTTTCAATCAAAAAGGTATAGATTATTTTACTATTTTAATTTCGGTATTTCAATATATTTGAGACCAGCTGGAGAATAACAATGGAGTTCAAGTTGAGAACTAGCTTTTGCTCTACTTGAGAAACAGTCCTTTTTTTCATACAAAGAAAAATGCCCTTTTTATTGAGAACGCTATTATCCTTCACTTGAGGTACTCTTGAGAAACAACGTTGGACATTTGAGAAATACCTTAGTTCCCAACTTAGTCTCAAGTTGAGGTCAAACTCAAATGTTTGTTGGGCTACTACTAGCCTCCCACTTCACAAATTTATTCGGTGCTTGTAAGCGGGAGTTGCTTATAAACGCGGGGCTTATCAAGGATCAATACTGTACAACGTTTTTTACGATGTTCGATTAAAACTTTTTATAAACAATGAAAATAGCTAGATGCACGTTTTAAGATAAGCTAAGTGGAATAAGTACCTTTATTTTATTATGAGTGGCAATGAATCGAATTCGTCGTGTAAATTATTGTACAACTATGTGTATTAGGGGGGTCCAAAAAAAAAGTAAAAGCGGAATGTCAATGCTCTCAGCCCCTGGGATTGATCTATATTGAAAAAAGGTATAAGCCAATTTTTTTCTATCTTGAAATCAAAAATATTTAGAGGTCGCTCAAAGCGCTCAAAGTTTTTCATGTATTTTATATGGGGAAAAAACAACGTTTCGTAGAAATGGTATAGAATTCTTGAAAATCAATATTTTTCGACCGGAAAACTCTGGTAAACTTCAGGGAAATTTCAGTAATAATACCCAATTGTTTATTTAACCATATTTTAATACTAACGATTTTTTATTGGACCCCGCATCGGGGTTTTTGGGGGTTTTTGGCGGACCTATATATTATAGTTACTATCAAAAAAATGAGTATTATTATTGGGAATATTATGCAGAAAACTTCGCTTTTTCACATGCATTTTTGGACCACCCTAATGTGCATACACTCGCTAGGCAATAATTACCCCAGTACTGCCGTATTATCAGTATCTGTAGGTGTTAATGGGCAATTGTAAATTTCAAAATATACTCGTACAATTGAAAATTTAATCATAGTCAATATTGACGCACGTAACGTTATATGACGTTGTCAATACATATACAAATTTCTAACGGGTATGCATGTACTATATGTATGTATGTACGTATGTGAGTTTGTATCTGCATACATATGCATTCACACAAATAAGAAAGTTAATTTATTTTTACCACTTTTTTGTAAGTCAAAAGGGTTCATGAACAGTTAATGAGACTGCAAATATTTATTCAACAATTTATCCGATGCTTGAAAGGCTTTCATATAAATGTTTTTATTAAGAATTTATATTGCTTGACTTCACTTACAGGCGCACTTACATTCGTTTCAGTCGTAATATTGACACCTTCAAGCAAACATACGGAAGTCAGGTACATAAGTATCGACTCGAATCCTATACTTTGCTTTAGTTTAAAAGATTTTCTTTATAACCAACTTTTAAATTTTCCACGAATAACTTCATAAAATGTTAGGTTTTGCTACATACATACACATTAGACTGATTCAAAAAAATCGAATAATTTTTCAATACATCCGGGGGGATGTCAAAAGATGCGCGTTAAAAACGCAACCCTTCTATTTTCCATATAAATTACTTAGAAAAGAATTGCTTTCAGCCTTGGAATTTGTTTTCTCGGCTATGAATTATGGAAAAAACGCCTTGCATCATTTTTTGATAACTTACTGCTTGAACGATTATTCAAACTTAAATTTAAATTTATGTCATTATTACAGTTTCTTCTCCTATTTTAGATAAAATAATTAATATTTTCATTAAATATATACCGCAAAATTTTTTACAAAAATCCTGCGTATTGTGTTACCCTGATGAAATAGTACATATATTTAAAGAAAATAAATAAGGTTTTGGTGAGCTATACAAAAGTTCCAAGCTGGCTAATTTCGTTAAATTAAATGAAAATTATAATTAAGTGAAAATCGACGCACAATGTACATTCATAGAGGAAAGAAAGCTAGGCAGGCATTCATTATTTAGTATATTAAAGATTATAGGAATGAATGCTTGTATATTTGAATCCGCGCCAGAAATAAAAATTTAAAAGATAAAAACGGATGTGCTAAATTTTTTACTTTGCCGTACCCCAAACCTAAAATATGCGCGTATAAATCGAGTTGTGCAGACCGACTGACGTTACACTTTCTACGCTTTCTAAACGGCCTGAATTTATTGAATTAAGCTCTAGTAGTAACAGGCGAATTCACAAAATCGCTTTTTGGTCATTAAAATCTACAGCCTTAAAATTGGCCTGGGGTACACTGCAGCCCCCAGCAGCATTCTTTTAGTTCTGGCTGTGAAATGGGATTATCTGGAATGTATAAAGAAACGCAACCAAAGTGTTCTTCGGTATTACGAATTTGAACAAATCCCCCCGCAGAGTCAAATAAAGGTTGGGGTTCTGAGGCCCAAGGGTTAACAGATACATTTCCAGCTGTTGGATAACTTTAGAACAAAACAACTTTTCATATACATACATACATACATATTTAGATGCTGAAATGGTAACATTTTGAAAATCGTTTCATCAAAAATAATTATACAAAGAAAAACAAGCCGAAGAAATAAGACAAATATATGTATTTTGGAACGATTTTCCGTCATTCCTTGTCAAATTTCGTTTGGGGACAAACCGGTTTCGGCGTTTTTAAATCTTCAGTGTCATTTGTCTCCAAACTAAATTTGACAAGGGATGACGAAAAATCGTACCAAAATACATCACACTCCTACCCTGTCGGAAACAACAATAACAAAAATGAGAAATAGACAAACCTCTTTAAAGGTTTTCCATGTGGTCACTCAACTAATACTTTCCACAATTCTTTTTATTGATATGCCTATTTGTATTATGAATATACATTAGGGCGGACCAATTTTTTGTTTTTTTAATATGCCCGTATAGCATAGGAGGAGTCGAAGTGTAATTCTAAGCAAATTTGCCGAAGAAACCATGGGTCTAAAATCAATTTGGAGTTTGCCAAATTGCGAAAATAGGTTGCGAAGAAAATGAGAAAATTTTCACTGCTGCGCCCTCTGAAAAAGATAAGTGTAGAAATGGATTCTTCATACCAAAAAATCTCTTATAGCATGTTCAAGCACTTTTTTAACGACACTACAGCACAATGCTAAGAAACCTATTTCCGCAATTTGGCCAACTCTAAATAGATTTTAGACCCATGGTTTTTCGGTAAATTTGCTTAGAATTACATGTTGAATCCTTCTGTGCTCGCGCTGTTCGAACAGTCGCAATGGCTGAGTGAACAGAGCACTAGATTGCCATTGGGGAGCCGAGTTCGAGTCCTCGGGCTCGATTTTTTTTTTAAATGATTTGTTTTGTTTTTTTAATTGTTTTTAAAATAATCTGAAGACTTTAATGTTTTAAAAACACAACATTTTTATTCATCGAATTTTTATGATATTAACGAACTTACGTTTAATTCATAATGAAATGGTTGTTACAACAAATATTTCCTCGCTTCAGTTTCGCGTTCTTTTTAAATAAAATAGAAAGCAATCCTCTTTTCCTCCATATCTTTCTTTTTGAGACTAAAGCGTGAGACATCTTACTGAATAGCAGGGTATTCGGATCTCTCAAGTGATACTCCACAACCACGGTAACCACACGACAAAAAATTTTCTTACCAGAATTTACCAAAAAAAGTTACCTAAAACATACCAAGTAAAAAACGACGTTTTATTATACAATAAACTGTAAAGGTCATGAGGGTCAGAGGAGCCTATCTACAAAAAAAAATTCAGTAATATGTGAAAGAAGGATCTATAAAAAATAAATGCGGTCTTTTACTAAAAAATTCA
>NW_016160544.1:45788-62967 GCF_001687245.7 Rhagoletis zephyria | reverse complement strand
CCGGGTATTTAATGTTCGGCTCCGCCCGAACTTAGACTTTCTACTTGTTATGTATGTATTACTTAAATTTATTTATATTTTACTTATATGTATGTACATACATATACACATAGTAATTTAGCCTCATTTATCAAAAATTCAATTAACGCACATGGCTTGGATGCATTTATCCGCGATGTGCACACTGCAAGCATCAACACAAAGTGAGGTTGTTGTTTTTGTTTCCAATGCGATGCTCGCAAACCACGCTACAAACGACGAGCATGCTCGCTGAAAATCAAAATTTTTTGATTTTTGGCGAGCATGCTCGCAAACCGCCCTACAAACGACGAGCATGACCCGCAAGCCGCGCATGTGCGCGGATATGCTCGTCGTGTGTAGCTACTGTTATTCTTTTAGTGAGCGCATTTTGCTTACGCTCTTGCATTTTGACACTTTTCAGATTTTAGTCGGGAAAGATAAGGAATGAACCTAATATATGCCCGTTCCAATATTTTTTGAGGAAAGAGCGAGGCAACAGGCTGTTGAAGTATCAGTAGTCAAAATTCCTTGCACACACGAAATAACGGCAATTTTTTTCTTGACCGTTTTCTTGAGAGCTGCATACTGGCCTGTAGTAGTTAAAAGGAAATTTTACCCGAGTTTAGCGTTCTTTTGTCGCTAGCTTACAAACAAATTCAGAATGCACCTATACTTACAAGTAGAGTCCGACCGATTAATCGGCCGACGCCGAGGATAGTATCGTTCAAAATACGTAGTAAGGTACAAATTCGCGTGAAACCGCATGCGATAACACCACCTTGTATAGATTCGCCTTGGCCCCTACTATGAGTTGCATTCGATCTTCGACTGTGGTCGAAAGTGTTGATCGAAAGAATTTTCATTTGGTATTATGGCGCTCATTCGATGATGAATAGCGCTATTGTGAATTTCGCACCTTAAGGTGGTCACAACCCCCTAAAATCGGGGATTCTTAAAGTAAAGTTTGCCCAACCAGAACTCTCGCTTTCTTTCTTATTTCATTTTAATTAGCGCAAATTTACATATGTACATATCGTCAATGTTTTTGCAAAACCGCCCATCGCCCAATTGCAAAACCGCCTATCGTACGGGAATCAAATTTTACAGGAGAGCGAAAAAACGGTTTATTCTTCGAAGGCATTGCCTTGATAGGCGGTATTTTTTCTAGCTATTATTTTACAAATCTGTTGTTTTAATAACGATTTAAAGATTTTTATGCATCAATCTCCATGCCTGGAGTTCAGGGTTACCGAATCTCATTTCTTCCACAACGGCGATTTGGGCGGTTTTGCAACTGATCGATGGGCCGTTTTGCAAAAACATCGACGATATGTATAAGCACACTATTTAGTTTGCTCGATTTGTTAACAAAGCTTCTCAGCGGTGAAAAATATACCATTGTGAACAACCTAACCGAGCGAAATTCACAATATCGCTATTCTTCATCGAATGAGCGGCATAATACAAAATGAAAATTCGTTCGATCAGCACTTTCGACCACGGTCGAAGATCGAATGCAACTCAATTGCAATTGGGCGATGCGCGGTTTTGCAAAAACATCGACGACATGTACATATGTAAATTTGCGCAAATTAAAATAAAATAAGAAAGAAAGCGAGAGTTCTGGTTGGGCAAACTTTACTTTAAGAACCCCCGATTTTAGGGGTAAAATTTTTTTTTAAAGATATTTAACGGCACTTAAGTTTAATTGTGGATTGTTGTTTAAATGCCATTTAACTTTCGTTGCGTTTCAGATCAACTTTGTTTGAATATGCCAAACAATTGGCAGCGCTGCTGCTTGTTCCTTGAAATTGTTGTTGCATTTGCTTGTTTGTTTACATTTTGCGCTGAACAGCTGATTGTTTTTTGGTGGGATTGATAAAACAACCTACCAACCAATCTTGGTTGTTTGGTACAAACACAGGGTTGCATATCTCATATTTAAAAAGCCAATATTGACCATTTAAGTGCAGATTAAATGTATGATCTGAAAATGAATAGTGGAAGTTAATCAACAGTCTCTACTTAAATAGGCCATCTGAAATTGGGCCTTAGTATTCAAGTTTGTTTACTTGCGCAATCAACAACGCCATATATTTGACAACAACAAGTGCAAGGGAACAAGTGCAGGGATAGCGCCTGGTGAGAAAAAAAGTGGGCATGGTGTAAATTTTTTTGGTGCAAATTAACAGGGTCGGTGCTAGGGGGGGGTTAGACTATAGGTTCTTTCCCTAAGAGTCCGTACCGGATCCGGTAATAAGAGAATAAGCGAAAAGTTTGCTCTCATAACATGGGACATAATCCAGAAGTATGGGAACGCAAAAACCCACATTTCGTGCCCAGAATTTGAGAAACAGGTGATTCGCCTTGTTTTTGTTTTTGTCACTTAAATGCAAACGCTTGGAAATTTGATTTTTGTTTCACAAATTTTATTTTAAGTATATAAAATTTGAAAATACATCAACAGGCCATTCACTATTCCTTAAAAGCACCAAGTAAATGTAGGGAACATGCAAACACAAAACAGCTGATATGCACTTTGACACTTTATGCATTTTACACATAATTGTAGGTACATTTGGAATTTAGCCAAATAACTCCTCAAGAAATCAGTTCTTATTTTTATTTACATTTCAATGCATTTTCTGGTGCGGGCAAATGGCTGCCCTCCTTTGTGAAAGGGCATACAAATGATACAGCAGGGTGGTCAAAGTAACGCAACTGTAGTTGATTTCGCCAGATAAACAGAAAATATTTCTTTTTAAAACGACAGATCGAAGAACTGGGAGGAAAGTGATTCACCTTTTCTACAATATAGTTTTGTCTCGCGCTGCTTGAAGAGATTCTTTTCATAGCCAAAATTTGTTTGATGTGAGTGCAGAAGTTGATATGGTATCGATGGGAATTGTTATCCTCCTATTTTCTTTATATAGAAATACATATTTACTTTTTAGGTACATCTATCTACTTTTAGGTAAAGTTTTCCGTAAATTAGGTACAATTTTATAATTCAATTTTCCATCGCTGATGGAATATCAGCTGTAAAATAGGACCAGAAACGAACAGCTGATTGCTCTTTGTTCAATAAACATACCTCCAAGTCAAAATTAAACATACCTAGCAGGGTTGCATAGAGAATCTGACAAAAATTAATTGCCAATTAATTATTAATAGGCAATTAATAATTTTAATTTTTGTATGATAAATTGGGTAACAATTAAGGCTTAAATTGATGAAAAGATTGTTAATTGCAAAATTGGGTGCCTGTTTGAACATAGTCAACATAGTGAACATAAAGTGGATGTACAATATTTTCAAAAGCTTATATTTAGAAAACTATTGTACCAATTTCAAAATGTGGACATGGTTGGAATGGTAATTGAAAGGCCTTTCATTTCATATGTATGTATATTAAACACATATTTCGAGAAAAACTAAAAAACGAAATTATGACAATTTTTTTCATAAAAATGCATGTTTTTGGAAAAAGATACGTAATTAACTATGTGCAAAAATATGCTTGTTAAAAAGACTTGTGACTTGTTGCAAAAAATTCTTTTGCGTGGGGTGCCTCCGGCCGCGGTTAGGAATTATAACCCTTACTACGCAGAATTCTCCTTTCTGTGTTGCCGAAGAAGAGGGGCTGAACACCTTTTGCAGAGGACCCCTTTTTGAGTAGGCGGCCTTCGGCCGCATTTAGGAATTGTAACCCTCACGAAGTACAATTCTCCTTTCTGTGTTACCGAAGAAGAGAGACTGAACACCTTTCTGCGTAGGCGGCCTTTGGCCGCACTTAGAGATTAGAACCCTCATGAAGTAAAATTATTTTTTTCTGTGTTGCCGAAGAAGAGGGGCTGAACGAACACCTTTTGCGTAGGCGGCCTTTGGCCGCACTTATAGATTATAACCCTCACGAAGTAGAATTCTCCTTTCTGTGTTGCCAGTAATAGAGAAAAAGAAGTAAAATCAAACTTCATTTTCTTTAAATCGACGTACTTCTCTTTCATTTATTTTATTTTTCATTTTGTACAATCTGGTAGCTCATTCGTTTTATGTCAATGCGCAAGCCGCCATTTAAGCTTGATATACAGTTAAATGTGAGCGTGAGCATGAACGTTCGCAAAGGCAAAGAATTCCATTTGTATTCTTAAGGCTGATTCACATACAACTTTCTTCGCTTTGCTTGATAGTTCTTTGCTTTGACATATAATGCAGCGTTTTAGCTGCAACATTTAGCACTTTCGAACATATTTTTTCGAAGAGCGTTCACGTTATCGCATTTAGCAAATGTACATTTACGCGAGTTCGAAATCTTATGCATTTTACAAACGGCCGTGTTCCTGTCGCTTATTCAGATCCGTATGTATCACGATCAATTCGCACAGAGAAGATAATGTGCAAAAACCCCTACTGAAAAGGGAAAAAGAAATTTTAAACAAAAAGTTCAATACAAAAACTCGAATTGTTTTAACCATAACCGAAAATTTGTTTACGTATATATTCATTTGTCGGTGTTGTCAATTGAAATTTCCTCAATTAAATAGGAAAAAACACACGAGTTGATCACTAATTGAGCCGGATTTCTATCAGTATCACATCGATGTTGAATTTGCGCAACTTTTCTTTTTCCAAATAATGTAAAATAATAAATGAAATCTCGATCGGCGATCACTGAAACGCAGCTAGGAACTGTATACGCGAAAAACCAATGTTGCCACTTTTTCTCATTAAACCATGTTCGAATCGTGGAAATTTTTGAAAATCACAGGGTTGCTTTTAGCATTTAGACCCTTAATGCAGAAATGGAGTTGCATTTAGGTGACGAATTTTGTATGGATAAATGTACATTTAGTGTAGCATTTAGAGCTAAATGCGGTAAATGTGCTTTTACGCATAAGCAAAAACAGCCCATAAGATCGATGTAGGCATATGCATGAGTATGCTCACATAAAAAACGTTTGAAGCAAAGCAAAGCAAAACGAAGCAAACACCCCTATTGCGAATGTCGACTGGCAGTAGATAAACGACTATTAAGCGATTGTCGATTATCGATGCTATTGTGAGTGTCGCTTAGTCGCTCAATTAGCGACTGTCAGTACTTTTTAATCGCTCATCCTTCTATTGCTGTTTTTTAGTCGTTGGATTTGCGTTTATAAAATTTACATAAGAAAGTGTTACTATAATGGATAAAAAGTAAGTCAACTAAACTGGAACTTGTAAAAAATTATGGGTAATTCTCTAGGATGGGGTAACAACCCCTAAAAAAGGTGCGGAAAAGTCGGGTGGGGTACCAAACGACGCGTTTCGGCCCGCTAATAACAATCCTGAGGGGGGGGTAATATTATTAACCATTTAAAAGTTATGAACAAAAAACTTGTTAAATTTCGTTGTTTTATATGAGCAATTACCACGTCAAAAATGCACTAAATCACCAGTTTCCACTTTTAAAACACTACTAAAACGTTTCCGGTTATTATTTTATGCAAACCAAATCATTTATTCACTTTTATTTTATATATTTCGTTAATAAAACAGAGTAAACAAACTTTGCGCCTGCTAAAATTATTATAACCTCAAATCGCTGGTATTGCCACTTTATTTCACATTTCATTTGCGCTATTATACTCAGTTTACACTATACACTACTTCTTCTTCTTTTTACTTTCATCTAAATAAGATATTGTAACCAAAATATAATAGCAAATTTCGCTATACCATCGCGCGATTTTTTATTAAAAATTTTCATTATTTATCGAAGTATTGATTTTTATGGAAAAAGCGCCGCAGGCGAAAATTTGTAATAAAAAATCGCGCGATTTTTTATTAAAAATTTTCATTATTTATCGAAGTATTGATTTTTATGGAAAAAGCGCCGCAGGCGAAAATTTTTAATAAAAAATCGCGCGATTTTTTATTAAAAATTTTCATTATTTATCGAAGTATTGATTTTTATGGAAAAAGCGCCGCAGGCGAAAATTTTTAATAAAAAATCGCGCGATTTTTTATTAAAAATTTTCATTATTTATCGAAGTATTGATTTTTATGGAAAAAGCGCCGCAGGCGAAAATTTTTAATAAAAAATCGCGCGATTTTTTATTAAAAATTTTCATTATTTATCGAAGTATTGATTTTTATGGAAAAAGCGCCGCAGGCGAAAATTTTTAATAAAAAATCGCGCGATTTTTTATTTAAAATTTTCATTATATATATATTAAACGAAAGAAGATACCGGAAAGCATTGAACAGTGCACACACCTCATAAGGAAAAGTGAATTATTACGAAATACTAATACAGTGGCAGCACTATAGCTATTTTGGAATCTCGCGTTTCAGCTCGCAAAGATTGTCAACTTCTTTTTAATAACAAAATAATCTATCTTAGGTTGATAAAACTGTGTTTCTTTAATAAATAAGTTAAATTATATATTTTAATAGTGTTTAAAAAGTGAGAACAGGTGATTTAGTGAATCTTTGGCGGTGTAATTGCCCATAGAAAACAACGAAATTTAACAAAAGTTTTTTGTTCATAACTTTTAAATGGTTAATAATATTAGCCCCCCCTCCCCCCTCCGGATTGTTATTAGGGGGGCCGAAACGCGTCGTTTGGTACCCCTCCCGACTTTTCCGCACCTTTTTTAGGGTTGTAGAGAATTACCAAATTATGAATTATACATATGTATGTATGTGTCTTAATTACAGATCAAAAATTGTAAGCAACAAAAGGCTACTTGCGCGGTTGGTCGAGCTGATGCAAGAGTATGAGGACATAGGCAAGGAATTTTCGGAAAGAGTAGGGGCGGTAGCTCCGCTTCTATTGTGAAAGATATGCAATATATCTTGTGCATATAACTCCGGCTACGTCATCCACAGTATTTTTGCGGAGAACCAACATCAAAGTTTCCAAAATATTGCATAAATTATTAATCAACTAATGCTCGGAAATTTTAAATCTTTATTTTAAATTAAAGTTTAATTCTTTCACTACACTTGTATGTTAAAGTTTTTAAACTCGGGTCACGCATTTGGACACAAATACCCAACATCATTGTACAAATAGCTAAACCGTACCATATTTCTTAAACTTCCATAAAGTTTATTAATGAGGAAAACAGCTTTTCCTGCAAATCCTGTAAAACCTGCAAACCGTGAAGCATCTGGAACGTAACTCCTATTCATAAAATTCACATATGTACATACACTTCATCTTCCAACTCCAAGGGGTCCGCCGAATTTCGTACTTCCCTCCTTGCTTTAGCCAACTCTACTAATCTATTAGCTTCCACATCATCTTCCTAATCACTAAACCATATTTCAGCTGTATCATTTTTTTAAATTTTATAATAAAAGCAATTATTTAAAAAATGATGTAAATGAAACACTAAAGAAACAAATGTAAACAAACAAACAGCTGTTTACAATTCAGTCAACCATTCACAATAGTACCAATTTTTATCGATCAAGTTACGCAATAGCAAAATAAAAGATGATCGACTCGATCGAGAAATTTCTATTCTACTGCCAGTCGACACTCGCAATAGGGGCCAAAATCTTGGGCAACTCTCAACTTTTGCCCGCTTTGGCAATCAGCTGTCTACATGTATCTTTTCTCGTGCGCTTGCATTTGCATTTAATGATAAAAATAGGGTAAATAGGAATTTTTATTGCTTTTATTAATACATATTATTATATTGTTATCTATTTTACAGATAAAATATATGGAGGAAAAGGAGAACGCAAAAGCTGTCAAAGCGTTTATTGTAGCATACCTTCTGCGTTTCACGCTTTGTTGTCAAAGTTTGAACTGTCAAGCAAAGCGAGGAAAGTTGTATGTGAATGGCCCTTTATGGACGCTCACAATTATCTGTCAAAACTTGCCGTTCACATACGAATGCTTTGCGTACGCACACAGTTGAGTGTGAGCTCGAAAAAAGGCATATTATGCATTTTAAATAAGTTTTTATTCTATAATTCTGAAAGATATTTTAATTCTCTCTCTTTTCTTGTCTCAACTATAGCAAAAAGTTGAGTAATAACGAAGATATTGGTCAAAATAAAAAAATCACGCTCACGCTCGCATTGAACTGTATATATGGCTTTACTCTAGTTGTGAAATTATGAAACAATATAAAATAAATAAAATATAAGTGATTTTCTAGGGAAAACAGTAACAAATTAATAATAGCTAAACAATTTAAACTGATGTTAAGTGTTTTTGAGGCGTATGTTTGTGTTGATTTGTCTAATACATATTAGGGGTCTTCATCAAAAGTGATAAACTCTTGATCAACTTGATAACGTGATAAACTTATCATTTTGATAAATGAACTGTCAAACTTTGTATGGAAATCTATTTAACCAAAGTTTTGTCACTTTATCAAACAACTTTGGTGGATAAATGTATAAATGTCAGGAAGATGCAACCTTTCCAGGTTGCCAGGTAGTCGCTTTTGCTACATAAAAGCAAATGAACACAATGTACGAGGTAAGAATGAAACGTAACTAGCCATATAAGTGAAATAATAAACAGTTGTATGCAATTATTATCCAAGGTGCGTTCATGAAAAAAGGCAGATAAACTGATAAATTTAAGCAGTTTATCCCTTTCATTTATCACTTTTGTTGAAGACCCCTAGTGTTGTTTACTAAGCAAATAAAAAACTTTAATACTAAGTATCTCTAAATGTAGAAGGCTCCCGCACCTAAAAGTGCAGGACTCCAGTTTTCCAATGGTACCACTTTTGATCTCTATTCAAAGTGCACCCAATTTCTCTTTTTTCTTGCACAATACGTCAAAAATATTGTCTGCATACGCCAAATCTCAGTATACCCAGTAAAAAAACTGTGGTGAAGTCCTTTATGGTGATGAAGTTTCCAGAGGTGAAATTTTAGGCAGCATACAATTTCTTACATGCACGGTTGCTTTTCAGCACTAATGAAAGAAACTTAAGAAATAGTTGAAAAAAAATCTATAAAATGCATTAATTTTTGAAAAAAATGCAATATAATCTATTTACCCTGATTAATAACACTGGACCACAAATTTCAACTTTTTCTCTTTACCAGAAACGCCGTTATGAAATTCTTATGTAAAATCACCCCCTGATTCCGAAAATCAAGGTTATTTTTAATTCTATGGTACCGTTTTTGAGATATTTGCAATTTACCGTTTTTGCAAAAAAAAAAAAATTGGGTCCACTTTATCATATATATCTCAAGAACGAATTAAGCAATTCCAAAACGGTTTGAAGCTTTTAAAAGGTAATAAAATTTTCTATAAACTGTGCATACAACACTTTTTGCTAGGCCCTGTAGATTCAAAGATAACGAACAATCATTACCGATTTTTTCAATTTTTTTTGTAAAAATATAAAAAAAATTGTACTTTGCGGGGAAGGATCTCGAAAACCTTTTATTTTTTTGCAGATTTTTTTTTTCTCCCTAAGCTCTGTTATATTACAAAAAAAATAAGGTATCATCGAAGAAAATCGATGCAAAACTACGTAAGTTATAAGCGATCAAATAAAAATACCCAGGTTGCGCAATTTCAATGTATGTACCTATACATACATACATATATTAAAGGTATAAAGTGCAAGTGAGATATTATCCGGATAAACGAATAACACCATAACAATGATAACACTTTTTCTTTAAATAAATCAAATAGTACTTTTAATACTCGAATTGTATTATAGTAGGTAGAGTGGTTGCATCGAAAGGAAGAGTGGTTGGGTTCGAAACCTGCTGTAGGCATGTAGTTATAAACATGTATTTCCGTCAGTTATGGGTAAGTATGCAGGTAGATTTTCAAAATTATAAGACACAGAAAATTTCTAAAGCCTACATCTAAAACAGGTAGTATTTTCTTTTCCCGGCTTGTTATAAAAAGGAACCTTTCTGTCTAGGTAAGATTTGATTTTTTCAATTTTATTCTTGTTCCGAGTATAAATATGAGTTAATGCGCTTTGAAACTTCATAACATCTTCAAGGCTCGCCGGAGATAGTTCAGTTCATAAGTCTAATTTCAAAACCGTGATTTATTAAAAAAAATAAAATGAGTAAAAGGACGCGAGAATTTGAGTGTAATAAGGATCCAGATATGTTCTGTTTCATGTGTGGCCAATATACTATCATAAGGCGACGACGAGTGTTCTCAGATCATATCAAAACTTTATACTCCAAGTATTTTGGAATTGAGCCTAAAAATGCTGAAAAACCATGGACACCGAACACTTTGTGTACATCGTGTCGAGTAGAATTGATTCAGTGGGAATCAGGACAACAAACAAAATTTGATACACCAATGATATGGAGAGAACCTACTTGCCATTCAATAGAGTGTTATATTTGTCAAACAAAAGTACTTGGCGTTGGAAGATCAAGAGGAGTAACCTATGCTAGCGTACCTACAGTGACATTACCAGTACTACATTCAACGGCAGTTGCGGATCCAGTTCCATTGTCAACAGTAACATCTGAGTGCGGGGGATCAAGTTGTACTGAATTTCGCATGGAAAACGAAAGAAACGTTCTGTCACAAGCACAACTTAATGATTGGATAAGAGATTTGGAACTATCCAAGGAAAAGGCCGAGATCCACACTTCTCGTATGCAACAATTTAAATTTGTGTCATCCGATGTTAAGGTGACATATAGTAGAACTCGTCACGAACCATTTTCCAAACACTATACCAAGAAAGACAGTATATGCTACTGCAACGACATCCCTGGTTTATTCAAAGAGTTTGGTCAAACATATGATTCAAAAGAGTGGCGATTGTTCATAGACGGCAATAAACTGAGTTTGAAGGCTGTATTATTGCATATTGGTAACAAAAAGCCTTCTATCCCGATTGCACATGCAGTAAATACAAAGGAAACCTACGAGGAAATGCAAAAAATACTCAAATTTATCAAATATGAAGAGCATGATTGGAAAATATGTTCTGATCTCAAAGTCGTTGCAATGCTATGCGGTCTACAAAGTGGCTACACCAAGCACTGCTGCTTCCTCTGCAAGTGGGATAGCCGAGCTCGTAAGGACCACTACGTCAGAAAGGATTGGCCGGAAAGAGTCGAGTTTACCGTTGGTGTGGATAACATCAAATACACCCCTCTTGTCAAGAAAGAGAAAATCATACTTCCACCCTTACACATCAAGCTCGGTCTCATTAAAAACTTTGTTAAGGCTTTGGACAAAGAAGGCGAAGCATTCGACTATTTGAAAACAGTTTTTCCAGATATTTCTCAAGCCAAGATAAAGGAAGGTATTTTTGTTGGACCACAAATAAGAAAGTTGATCAACAATAATCAATTCAAAGGACTACTCTCATCAGTTGAGGCAGCAGCGTGGGAATCCTTTGAAAAGGTCGTTGCTTCTTTTCTCGGTAGACACAAAAGCCCTAACTACGAGCAGATAGTGAACGACCTAATCAATAATTATGCGAAAATGGGCGTAAATATGTCTTTAAAAATTCACTTTCTCCACTCACATTTGAGCTTTTTTCCGGCAAATCTTGGCGACGAAAGTGATGAACATGGCGAAAGGTTTCATCAGCAAATGAAATTAATTGAGAATCGATATCAAGGATTCTGGGACGTCGCAATGATGGGTGATTACTGCTGGTTTCTCATAAGAGAAACCGATCCTAAACTGAATAAGCGTCAAAGTAGAACACATAATTATTTCGACAACATAGTAAAATCAAATTAAGATAAAGATTGTTAGAATATAGTATAAACATAAATAAATTTAAAAAAAAAGTTAAAAATATGGGTAATTTCATTCATAAATTGAACTTTTAACTCAATAGAAACAGAGCATAGCTAGATATTTCACTCTTCTTTATACCATACATACGTTTTGAGGTATACGTTGAAATTGCGCAACCTGGGTATTTTTATTTGATCGCTTATAACTTACGTAGTTTTGCATCGATTTTCTTCGATGATAGCTTATTTTTTTTGTAATACAACAGAGCTTAGGGAGAAAAAAAAAATCTGCAAAAAAATAAAAGGTTTTCGAGATCCTTCCCCGCAAAGTACAATTTTTTTTATATTTTTACAAAAAAAATTGAAAAAATCGGTAATGATTGTTCGTTATCTTTGAATCTACAGGGCCTAGCAAAAAGTGTTGTATGCACAGCTTATAGAAAATTTTATTACCTTTTAAAAGCTTCAAACCGTTTTGGAATTGCTTAATTCGTTCTTGAGATATATATGATTAAGTGGACCCAATTTTTTTTTTTTTTGCAAAAACGGTAAATTGCAAATATCTCAAAAACGGTACCATAAAATTAAAAATAACCTTGATTTTCGGAATCAGGGGGTGATTTTACATACGAATTTCATAACGGCGTCTCTGGTAAATTTTGGCCGTCGACCAGTGTAATTATAAAAAATGTATTAGAACCACCGTATAATGTTATATTTGCTACAAGTTAATAATGCTGCTTGAAGCGCTCTGAGCATTGCCGCTGAAGAATAGTTTTACTTAGGAATGCATCCCTGGTTGTGTTTGTTGTTGAAGTAGCAGTGCTCAACTCACCAGGTTCTGTCATGTATCGTCGTCTTCATCCTCCGACTCTGTAAGCCTGAGACTGAGGCCGAGAGAGCGGGCAGCGTCGATAGGCGCGGTCCAGAGCGCTTCTGGTGTCAGGGTCGTAGGTTGGACCTTGCCCATATGCGGGGCAGGTGTTTGCCACTTTTGTATTCAACCGGGAGAGGTAGCTGTTGAGTCGGTGACACCACCCCGAACGGAGTTGTGCTAGGGTGCATTTGGTCTCTCTCGGCAGTTCTGTTTCCTCTAAATCTATGGGCGGCGGTCGACCACCTAAGACGATGTTGTAATTGCGCGTGCTGAGGCTCGTTCTCGGACGACATGAGATGACAACCTGTAGCCGTACGTAGAGCTGCGTTCCGGCAGGTTTGGAGATTCCTCCACTGGGTGTCGCTTGTCCCCGCCGTCTACACTGGTGCCGCGTAGTTTGCCACTGACCGGCCAACCGCCTAGTAGGTCTCGAGCAAAGTTTTTTTTATCGGCTCCCCCGGTGCTACCGGCTAGCGATTTGAGGACTTTGTTCCTGGCTCGTAGTTTGTTACACGTGGCTGTGGCATGCGCGGAGAAGGAGAAAAGGCTATCGAAGGTCACTCCCAGAATTTTAGGGTGATAAGTCGTCGGTATTTTGGCGCCATCGACGAAGACGTCCAGTTCTAGCCCCACCTCCTTGGTCCAGGTTGTAAAGAGTTTGGCGGTGGATTTTACGGCGGCGATTTGGAAACCTCATGCAGTTAAGAAATTGGAAAGATCGGTGAGATAGTCGGTTATTTGATCGCAAAGTCTGTCGATGTTTGGGCCAGTTGTCATTATAGTGCAGTCATCAGCGTGGCTTACAAAGTTTACTCCTGCTGGCGGCGGAGGAAACTTGGTCATGTAGAGATTATACAGTGTCGGGAGAGTACGTCGACTTGGGGGGCCCCCTGTTTAATTCTACGCGGCTTGGACTTGGCATTTCGGAATTCGACTGATGACTGACGACCACAGATAGCTGATTATCCACCGTTTTGTCCGAGCTAGCTGAGGGTCGCGTGGTTCACCGTGTCGAATGTCTTCGACAGGTCCACTCCGACTAGGACCGTCCTATCGACAGGGTCGACTTTGGTTCAGACCTTCGCTAATCTGTATGGTAAAGGTGCTTAATGCTGTTGTCGTGCTGTGCATTTTTCGGAATCTATGTTGGTGTTCAGCTAGATTCAGATGCTTCGCCAGGCTGGGGAGGAGTAGTGCTTGCATGGTTTTTGCTACTGGGGATAGGAGGGAGATGGGTCTGTAAGAGTCTCCTGCGTACCGCCTTCTTCCCTGGCTTAAGGAGGGGACTGATCGTACCCATTTTCCACATCTCGGTAATGATCAGGGTGGACAGTGGCAAGTTGAAAGCGGCGGTCATGTACTTGACTCTCGAAGTTCCTAGCTTTTTCAGCATCTGCATGGAAATTCCGTCGTGGCCTAACGCCTTGGATGACTTGGTGTGATTGACAGCTGCCTGCGGCACCACCACCACGTCGGATCCTCGGTCGTGCGCGCGCTTCTTTAGCCGGCAATTCATTGCACACCCATATAGAGATAAAACTCGCCGCAGCGTGCTGCGTAAAGCACACAAACTCCGCCCCCGAGACACACCACCGTGCTTTACCACCGAAGAGACGCAGGCAGCTGTCAGCCAAAGTTGAAACACGTTCCTTAAACAAAAGTTCAATTCCAAAGTAAGATAAACCAGTTGTATACACTATAGATATTAGAAAATTGTAGTTCAGAAAAAGAAGTACACGCAAAGAATTAAAAAAAAATTTATTGAAATATTACTATTTTTCAAAAGTGCCGTTTTGGCACTTTGTGCTAAATTAAAAAATTAGGTGCCATTTGAAATAAAATAGGCCCAAAAATGGCACGGTTTGAGCCAAGTTGGCATAATACCAAATGAAAATTCGTTCGATCAGTAGCTCGTTTCTGTAACAATTCTCTACCAAGGCGAATTCGTATATGAATTCGCCGCCTTGTTCTCTACTGTTAATGAGTAGTAGAGAATGACGTATATTCCAAGGTGTATTTAACGAGGTGGTGTTGGGGCAACAGCTGAGTTTTTCGCCGTGGAGGGTATTAAGTCAAAATGATGTGTTTGTTGTAACTCATACCAATGACAGTATGGATATCTGCGTATAATTTGTTAGTGTAATGATTTACTTATATACGGCCAACACCACCTTGTTAAATACGCCTTGGTATATTCTCTACCAGTAGAGAAATAATTGGTAGAGAAGAGCTACTGCACTTTCGACCACAGTCGAAGATAGAATGCAACTTATAATAGAGGCCAATATTCATCTTTAAAGGCTGATTTTCACTACGTCAAACTCAGTGGCATTTGTCGTCAAATAAGTGAAAACACATTGTCAAATGGGATTAAAAAGTGCGATAGTAGTTCGATAATTGTCGCTAACTGGTTACAGAATGTCCCTTCAGGTGCTGTACTTCTCCGATCTTCTGGACGATCGTCACATGGCCTGGGCGATAAATTCGTTCAAACCATTTAAGTCGCCGGGGACCGATGGCATCATACCTGCGCAGCTGCAAGGGGCTTTGAAGGCGTCGTGCAATTGGTTGGATCCTATTTATGCGAACTGCGTGAGGACCGGGTACCTCCCCAAGACTTGGAGAGTAGTCAGTGTTGCGTTCATCCCGAAAGCCTATCAGTCTCTTCGTTTTTGTAAAAACGCTAGAGAGATTGATAGACCTGTACATAAGAAACGCGATTCCTCGTGGCTGTCTTTCAAGAGCTCAATATGCTTATTGCAAGAAAAGGTCGGTGAATACCGCCCTGCACACATTGGTAAAGTGGTCAGAGAAAGCCTTCACGCATGAAGATTATGCAGTAGGGGCCTTCTTCGATATCAAGGGGGCCTTAGTTATGTCACTCCAGAGGCAATAGTCAAGTATATTCATAATCTGGCGGTTCAAACCAACCTAATAAGCTTACTTCGTGACAGAACTGTCGCGGCGGAGTGGGGGAGCGTCTGCACTCACTGCAGAGTACAAAGGAGAACTCCACAAGGAAGCCTAACATTTAGGAAAGGGTAGGAAAGGTGTCGGTTGTCGTGTACTACTGTAGGGGAGCTATCGGTAAAAGGTGGGGTCTCTCGCCCAAATTAATTCATTAGCTCTAGGAAACCAAATTTAAGCCTATATTGTTTCAAGGAGCCCTTGTCTGATGGAATTCACTAGAGAAGGCTGCACTTGTAAAACAGGAATTAGCGGAGCATTAGGAACCACACCTACACTGGCGCTAAACATACATAAGTTGAACACGGTGCCTGCGGATATTGCAGACAGAGTTGCGTAGCACGAACTGCTGTTAGGCTAAGTGTCTTTTTGTGACATAAAAAAGGAAAAGGAAGACTGCTGCAGCAAATGTAGGATTACAAAGCCTTTTTTGTAACCGCGCAAATGGTCAAGCAAAATATCCAACGACGAAAAGGAGGCCAAGCACAGGTGATGGGCAGATGCGAACGCTTTGGTGGTCAGCTGTTAGACTAAATTTATTTGACATATTCTTCTCTTTAAATCCATTTTCAAATAATACATAAGTACCGATAATTGTCTAATACCTAACATCTGATATTTCCTAATGCATACATAATTCATATACTCTAGCACTCCATAAAGGTGGATGACACTAATATATACTTAACGCTATTTGTACTTGGTGTGAAAAATGGGAATGCAGCATTGCTGTAGGCATGCTTATATATTAAGCTTTGTAATTACATACATATGTTAAACTAAAATAGCGAAAGCGTACAAACAACTATACATGTTATTGCAAAGCGAAACATAGCGGAAGCATATGTGTATGTATATGTATGTAAATGCAAGTGAACAATATGAATATAGGGAATATATGTAGATATGTATGTACATATATATATAGGCAAATGTAAGCACACAATATAGTGGGAGAATATCACTAAGTAGGTCAAGGCAATATTTAAAGCAAACACAAATTTTAATTGCATTGAGGTGAATGAACTAAGCATACCTGACCTTGAATATTGTAAGCATATAATAAAATATAAAATAACATATGGTTTAAAATGCAGCGGTTCCCAATCGGTGACCCAACATCCCGGCCCCGTTGAAAGACATTTCAAACTGGTAAAATTGCTAGCTTATGGATGGGGCGCCGAATAATTGNCTGGTAAAATTGCTAGCTTGTGGATGGGGCGCCGAATAATTCCCTTAGATGTACGAACGTCAACCACACGAATTCTTGAATCCTTTCCTGGTATGCATTTGACTATTCTTCCCATAAGCCATTTCTGGGGTGGTAGGTTATCTTCATGGATGATAACCAAGGTGTTGTTGCTGATGTTTGGCCGATCTGACAACCATTTTGAGCGTACTTGCAATTCGTTGATATACTCATGTGACCACCGCTTCCAAAATGTTTGTTTTATGCCTGGTATATGTGCCCATTGGTGTAGACTGCTTATATTTGGAGAAACATTTCGCTCTGGAAGAGCTTTCAGAGCCCCGCCAATGAGAAAGTGGCCTGGAGTTAAAGCTTCGTAGTCGTTCGGATCGGATGACAATGGAGCTATTGGC
>NW_016160544.1:37758-45763 GCF_001687245.7 Rhagoletis zephyria | reverse complement strand
ACTCTTGAAATGTGTTCAAAAGAATAGGTCTTATTAAGTAACTACTTAGAATTTTTGTGTTTGTATTGCAGGTGCCGAAAAGGTTATAATATCTTGTCGCAGCACATGTTTTCCTGCAGAAAGTGGTCGATGCTTGCTTACCTCCGATTTTAATTTGTAATTTGTGGTATTTCAACGTTTTCAACTTAACATGTCGTGTTTAAAAGTGGTCCGCAAAGTGCTTCATGAATATTACGCTGGTGTCTAAATTGTATGGCTTCTCCTGCCGGCAGAACTCTACCCACTTTCTGGCCAGGGCGTCGTCGCGGGGAAACAAAAAAAAACTGCATTTGGGGGCTTTACCCCTACGGCTGCTGCAATTCAACACACGACACGACATTTTTATAAAGTTTTTATTACAAATAAAACATTTTTTACTTCAGAACGCACGAATTACTTCGATTTTTCACTTGAAAGTACACAATACGTTTGCACTTGTTTCTAAACAAAAAGTTTGTTTACATATTGCCATAAATGTCAAAGTCGGCAAAACCAAAGTAGCGGTTTCGGGAATGCGCCACCTTCAGTTCATTTCACCATGATAGACATGGTATATGATTCATATTTGTGACATTCTTTACTTTGATGTTAAGTATTTCTGAGGAGCTCCGGGTAATGGTCACTAAAACTTGCGTGTGCTTAATGAACTGTCTGGGCGGATGCGCTGGCAGGCATTGGGGTCTGCAGCACCTAGGTTCAAACCCTGGTCAAAGCTACATGGAAAAAAAATACAGAAAAAAGGTTTTTTCTTAGCAGCGGTCGTCCCTCGGCAGGCAATGGCAAACCTCCGAGTGTATTTCTGCCATGAAAAACGGCTTCTCATAAAAATACAATCGCCCTTCGGAGTCGGCGTAATACTGTAGGTCCCTCCGCTTTGTGTGACAACATCAAGGCGCACACCACAAATCGGAGGAGAAGCTCGGCCAAACACTAACATATGTGTAAGCGCCAATCTATTATATTATTATTATATTCGGAAATTTAGAATTTTGCGTGATGAATTCACAAAATTAATGTTTTTCATAAAAATATCTTACAATGGACATTTTTTTAATTCTAAACTTACATTTAAGAAAACTCCATTCAATGCTATAATTACGAATTGGGTTTTCCAGTTCATAAAACATAAGCGTTAATTATGTACTTAACTATTGATATTATTCTTCATTAAGCATGAATAATGTGACCAACTATTTCATAGCTCAAAGAAGTACAGGTTAGGTTGGGTTATGTAAACGCCGAGAGCTGATTACGAAATTTCAAATGCGGCTAATTTCGATCCCTGAGAGCTCAGTGTTTGTTCCGAAGTGCGAGCCAAAATGCTTCCATCTTAGCCTCGCAAAGGTTGGACAGTCTAAAAGAAAGTATGGAGATGAGTCCACCTCATCTTCCTCTTGACAGCTGAAACAAAAGGATCAGACGAAATTTCTAGTCTCACCGCATGATTACGAATCGCACAATGGCCTGTCAGAACCCCCATCACTAGCCCTTGAGAGGTAACGTGTTTTAAAGTGCCCTGTTGGGTCACCGATTGGGAACCGCTGCATTTTAAACCATATGTTATTTTATATTTTATTATATGCTTACAATATTCAAGGTCAGGTATGCTTAGTTCATTCACCTCAATGCAATTAAAATTTGTGTTTGCTTTAAATATTGCCTTGACCTACTTAGTGATATTCTCCCACTATATTGTGTGCTTACATTTGCCTATATAGATATGTACATACATATCTACATATCTTCCCTATATTCATATTGTTCACTTGCATTTACATACATATACATACACATATGCTTCCGCTATGTTTCGCTTTGCAATAACATGTATAGTTGTTTGTACGCTTTCGCTATTTTAGTTTAACATATGTATGTAATTACAAAGCTTAATATATAAGCATGCCTACAGCAATGCTGCATTCCCATTTTTCATACCAAGTACAAATAGCGTTAAGTATATATTAGTGTCATCCACCTTTATGGAGTGCTAGAGTATATAATTATGTATGCATTAGGAAATATCAGATGTTAGGTATTAGACAATTATCGGTACTTATGTATTATTTGAAAATGGATTTAAAGAGAAGGATATGTCAAATAAATTTAGTCTAACAGCTGACCACCAAAGCGTTCGCATCTGCCCATCACCTGTGCTTGGCCTCCTTTTCGTCGTTGGATATTTTGCTTGACCATTTGCGCGGTTACAAAAAAGGCTTTGTAATCCTACATTTTTTGGCGCCCAACGTGGGGCACAGCACAACAGAGTAAGTTTTCATCGTTACACGCTTCGTATCATTTGGCTTTAGGTGGTCAGCGTTAGACCCCTCATCGCCAGTTTCGGACGTGCTGCTAGCCATTGCCAATCGCCATCGCTGCTTCATCGCTGTCTCCAAGCAACTCAGTCACCGCCGCTGCCAAGTCGTTGCTATTGCAAAGCTCGATCCCATCGCTGCTTTGGACATTGCTGCTGCTAAATAGTCTTCGCTTTGCACCTTGCCAATCACTGTCGTCTCGTAATAACATCGCTCCTGTCCAGCTATACATCGCTTCAGCTCCGCTATACATCGCTCACGGACATTGCCATTTTCCCATCGTCGTCACCGTCGGTACCTACCATTTGAATCACCGCCGCCGTTGCTTGGACAGCAGTAAAAAGCGCACACACGTATGTATGTATGCTCCTTGTTTTTGACCACCTTTTTGTTGATAGCTCGCCATTGCCACTGTCGCCCGTCAGTTACCTTTGCTCACCTGCACGTAAGTAATACCCTCAAATACGAGCCGCACAATTTGCCATTTGCGTTTTTATTATTGCCGACTGTATAATTTAATTGCCCTTGAAAATGTCCTTGGACGAATTAAAGCAGCAACGTGCTAATACAAAGAAAAACATCTTTAATTTTTTTGGAAAATATTTCTTCCCTGTTTGAATTGCCAGCAGTCTCGAAACCAAATGCCTTGCAATTGAGAAGTCTTATCGACAAGGCTTTGGCAATTTACGGGTCACTTCTGTCTTTGGGTAGTGATAGGCAAATCTCGCAAGCCATGCTAATTTATATAGTTTTGCAGAAATCAGATGAACAAACAAACAGGAAGTGGAAGGAGTCATTGGATTTTAAGACGCTGCCGACGTGGGATGACTGTGTGAAGGTGTTGGAGAGGAATTGCCAATATTTGGAATCGATGGACAATGCATCCGGTTTTCAGGGAAGAGCAAAGCCACCCCAAATAAGGCAAGAAATCAGGCCAAAGGTTACTCATTTTCTTGCTCCAGTACGCCGTGCTCTGTTTGTTCGAGCCCAGGTCACAAAGTTGCTAGCTGCGATCGGTTCAAAACCTTCAACACTAACCAGCGCTTCGAGCACGCAAAGAAAATGGGGCTCTGCATAAATTGCCTGTCCAAAGGGCATCAAATGGCTCAGTGCCCATCATCCCATAGATGCAAGGTTTGCTCAAAACAGCATCACAGCTTACTTCATCGTGGGTCTCCGCCAGCCCAACAAGCAACAAATTCTCTATCATCAGCACGCGATGCCGCAGTGCACACACACATGCAAAAATCGTCAGCAGACAACATAATCCTAGCAACCGCCAAGATTTTAGTTCGCGACTCGTCCGGTGGTTACAGATTAGGCAAAGCCCTACTGGACTCCTGCTCTCAGGTAAACTTCATTACTGAAGAATTTTCTCAAAAATTATCACTACCTAAAATCAAAGAAAATATTGAAATCCAAGGCATCGGTAAGTCGTCAACGAATATAAAATACAAAACCTCCACTAACATCAAATCGCAGTTTAAGGAATTTGAACTTCCGCTAACGCTTTGCATTACTCCTCACATTGCCTATCAGCCAGACCCAGAAATTGATGTTTCATCTTGGAATAACCCAAACAATATTGCCCTTGCTGGCGACGAATTTTTCGTAGCAAAGAAAATTGACCTATTGTTGGGTACGGAGACTTTCTTCAGCCTTTTGGCAGTCGGCCAAATTAAACTTGGAACAAATTTACCAATTTTGCAAAAAACTCTATTAGGATGGGTTGTATCGGGACGTTACCAATCAAGCAACAAGTTACCGCAATGTTCGTATTTATTTACAGCCAATGACTCGTTGGATGCCAAACTGGAGAAGCTGTGGAAAATTGAAGAAGTTGCCGTCAATGCAGAACCTTGGACTCGTGAACAAACCACTTGTGAGAATTTGTACAAAAGCATAGTTTCAAGGAATCCAGCTGGCAGAATAATTGTGAAGCTGCCCTTCAAAGATGATCCCTCTTGCCTAGGTGATTCGTATACCACAGCATTGAGACGTTTTAACTCACAAGAACGCCGCTTAGCAAAATCGCCACAGTTGAGAGAGCAATATGTGAGCTTTATGGATGAATACGAGGCCTGGGACACATGAGCGTCGTGCAGAATCCAAACCTCAGCGAACCGCATTATTATATCCCCCACCACTGTGTGTTGAAGCCCTCAAGTACAACAACAAAACTTCGTGTCGTCTTTGATGCTTCTTGCCGCACTACCACACAAAAATCTCTCAACGACATTCAAATGGTTGGCCCCACAATTCAAAGTGAGTTAATTATTCTACTTCTTCGTTTCCGCCTACACAAATTTGCGTTGACCGCCGATATAGTTAAAATGTACAGACAAGTACTAATGCATGAAAGCGATAGAAAGTTTCAGTATATTTTGTGGTTTGTATATTTTTTGTTAACGTTGTGCTTAATTTGCTATATTCAAAGATGGCTTGAGAAATTGGTGAATCGAGAAGAAAACACGTTTTCTCACTGCAAATTCACAACAGTCAACTCATTGCTTTTCGCCATATTCTTTGTTTACCCTTTGCCACAAATGTCATTCTGCGGGAATGCGCAATCTTGTATTCTATCGTTCTTGCATGTCTATATGATGTTTCAATTCGGTCTAAGTCAAACCAGGTTATTTGGACACACACATGTAAACACATTCTTAAATCGAATTGAAACTTTTAAGTATGCCACCATAAATCACATTTTGAATTCGAGTTAATATTATGTCCACACGGCAATGAAAACAAGTTGTTTATGACTCATTCGTGATATTACTCGAAAACATGTTAAAAGTACGTGTTTTCGCACTGCAAAAACTGTCAAACTTTATTATGAACCAATCATAATAACCTCGAAAACAGTTAAAATTTCGCTGTGTTTTCATAAGCATCTCTGTGTTCGATAACTTTTTGTCAAAACAAAATCGATGGTTTGCCGTCACTAGTTGAAAAAAAGAATAAGAACAATAATAAGAAAAAATCTGGATGGAGAAGAAAAAAAGAAATATTTATAAAAAGCGAACTGCTTGGTGCGCACAAAGCGAAGCTTTTCTTTTGGAGCTCTGGGAGGCTTTATTTCACTTGGAGCAATAGAGAAATGTCAACGAAAACGCGTTAGTAAACACGACGAATGCCGTTTGGACGGTTATGTTTAATATTGAAAACATCTCCTGAAAACAACTTGTTTTCATTGCCGTGTGGACATAATATAAGAGTTGCTGAATCGTGTTAAGAGTGCATATAAACACGGGATTTGACCACACGGTTGTTTCCTGCAACTCTGTATGAAGTAAAACATTTAAATAGTTCTTGAAATTACATTTAGGCTAAGCTTTGTTATAAAATTAATAGCTTATATAGCTGTTTGGGTCTTTAATTATTATTGAAGTGAAAACTTCTTTAGCGGCGGGAGTGATTTGAAACTCGATGAAACGAAAAACGTGACAACAGCAAAATCAATAGGCATTTGTACATTATTCGCCTTTAAGTGTATAGTTATGTATGTATGTATGTATGCTCATAGAATTCCAGCGAAGTCTCGAAGTGATTTTTTTTTTGTGCCTTTGACTTCCTTCACTTCCGAAGGTGCTGATGGCAGAGCTTGATTGCAACCCTTACAGTGCCAGATTATTCACGTGTATGTTGAGTTTTACAAAAATCGATGTGATTTATATTGGTTGGTCGTAGTATTATGTTNAGCAAAATCAATAGGCATTTGTACATTATTCGCCTTTAAGTGTATAGTTATGTATGTATGTATGTATGCTCATAGAATTCCAGCGAAGTCTCGAAGTGATTTTTTTTTTGTGCCTTTGACTTCCTTCACTTCCGAAGGTGCTGATGGCAGAGCTTGATTGCAACCCTTACAGTGCCAGATTATTCACGTGTATGTTGAGTTTTACAAAAATCGATGTGATTTATATTGGTTGGTCGTAGTCATTGCATCTGTGGTAGGGTGGAGGATGTCGTTGACAGAAATAATAGTATAGTTTGTACATTTATAATCGATAACGATAGATTAGACAATATAATATGAATTGAATCTGAACATTTCTGTGTATTCAACAATTTTTATTTAGCTCGAGGCCGTTTTTTAATGAAAACTTATTGTGGAAAAGCAACAATAATTTGAAAAAATGGTAGAAGTGATAGCTATTTCGGAAATCACCACATTTCCCCATCAGACTTCTTTTAGTAGGATTCGAACCGACGATCCCACTGACTCAGCCAGCTGCCTACGCACTGTGCTTAAGGACGAGCACACCTAAAAAGATAAACACAATGGCCCGTAGTCATAGTCAAAATAAAGTCGACTTTAAAGTTAGTTGCAGCTTTTTGACATAATTTTCAATGGGGTATCTGTCAAAAAAGCTGCAACTAACTTTAAAGTCGACTTTATTTTGACTATGACTACGGGCCTCTAATACTAGAAATATTAACAAAAACCAACAACCACATGATCAAGTGAATTGCAGCGGAATAGCTGCGCTTGATTGTGGTGGCATAACAAAAATGAAAATAGTGGAAAAAAGCAAACGATAATTTACAAGGCGTACTTAGCACGGTGCATAGGCAACTGGCTGAGTCAGTGGGATCGTCGGTTCGAATCCTACTGAAAGAAGTCTGATGAGGAAATGTGGTGATTTCCGAAATAGCTATCACTTCTACCATTTTTTCAAATTATTGTTGCTTTTCCACAATAAATTTTCATTTAAAAAATGGCCTCGAGCTCATTATAAAATTGTTGAATATAATTGTTAAAAGGCCAAAAAATAACAAAAAACAAATAACTTAAGGACGAGCACACCTAAAAGTTAAGCATTCTAAAAATAGAATTATTAGCACAAACCAACAAAACCAACAACCACATGATCAAGTGAATTGCAGCGGAATAGCTGCGCTTAATTGTAGTTGGCTTAACAAGTGAAATCATGGTGGAATAATAACCCGGTGTTGTCAGTTGTGATTTTGACAAGATCGGCATGCTTATTTCCAGTGCTGCCGATCTTAATTTTTATACTACTAATCGTTGGGAAATAGTATTTAAAATACTCCATTTTAGTAATTCGTATTATCGCGATTTTTAAAGAACTTGGTGTTTTCAGAACAATATAAATATTTAAAATTGCTGGATTTGTATAATTTTTGTCCGCAAAAAGTAAAAAATAAAAGATATCGTGGTTATCAATGGAAAAAACGTACACAAAAATCGTATGGAAAGGCGATTTTTTATATTAAATAACTTTTGCTGCATTGTCATAATTATTATTTTTTGTTTAATTAATTAGTCCCAACGGATTTTTACCCTCCATTCCCGCCCAACCGACACGAGGGGCGCAGTCCGCATGACGTACGGAACATTTTTTTTTAGTTTTTTGGTGCCGAGTAGTGGAAAGAGGAGTTTGTTAAGTGTCGAGATCTAAAACTATTCAGCTACAGAATCAAATTCATCAGCTGATTGGATATGCTAAAGATAGTATTTCAATTATTGAGAGTGGAAATAATAGTTTTCTTTATAGTAAAAATCGAGTCCGATACGTCAAACGTGCTGGAATGACAGTTAAAATCTTGACATAAACCACGGAATGATTCGTTTAGTTCAAAATTAGTTTTGCATGGCTTTAAAAATAGAGGTCGAAAGTGTCTTGACA
>NW_016160544.1:22284-37694 GCF_001687245.7 Rhagoletis zephyria | reverse complement strand
TTTTTTTTTTTTTTAGTTTTTTCGTGCCGAGTAGTGGAAACAGGAGTTTGTTAAGTGTCGAGATCTAAAACTATTCAGCTACAGAATCAAATTCATCAGCTGATTGGATATGCTAAAGATAGTATTTCAATTATTGAGAGTGGAAATGATAGTTTTCCTTATAGTAAAATTCGAATCCGATATATCAAACGTGCTGGAATGAGAGTTAAAATCTTGACATAAACAACGGAATGATTCGTTTAGTTCAGAATTAGTTTTGCATGGCTTCAAAAACAGAGGTTGAAAGTGTCTTGACACTCGAGAGGGCACATTAAAATTTACCTCAGCCAGGAGGGCCGGGCTATTAATCAAGCCTGTCATTAATTTTACGATAAATATTATACCCAGCATTTCTCTACGACTTGCGAGTGTAGGCAAATTTATGAGCTTTAGACGACTTGTGTAAGGGGGGAGATTGTAATCTGAATCCCAGTTAAAGTCACGCAACGCAAAAAGCAAGAATTGTTTTTGAATTGATTCAATCCTCTCTGAATGAACTTGGTAGCGGGGATTCCAAACAATAGATCCGTATTCTAGTATAGGCCTCACTAAAGTGGTAAAAAGAGCTTTTGTGACATAAGGATCTTTGAACTCTTTTGACCATCGCTTTACAAATGCAAAAACGCCTTTGGCTTTATTGACTGTAACATTAATATGATGGTTGAAATTGAGTTTGGAATCCATTGTGATCGACAAAATTGGATACCTGCTTCAGATTATAATTTGAAATTGAATAAATAGCTGGTTGAACAGCCCTCCGAGAGAAACACATAACTTTACATTTTTGAAGGTTTAGTGGCATATAGTTTGCATTACACCAACTAACCACGTTGCTCAGATCCGCTTGTAACAAAGACCTTTCTTCGATAGAGGACAATGTTTAAAAAAGTTTCACATCATCATCATACATTAAAATTTTTGAATGTTTTATTATAGAAGAAATATCATTAATGAATATCAGGAACAGAATCGGACCAAGGCGGCTTCCCTGAGGAACTCCTGAAGAAAATTTAATGATGTTGGAAGAACGATTATTAACAATAACCCTTTGTGTTTTATCAGAGAGGTAAGATGAGATCCATTGAAGAAGACTGGGCTGAAAGCCGATTAGGTCGAGTTTACGGATGAGTAACGATGGTATTATGAAAGACTCCTTCCAGGCTGACGGAAAAACGCCATGTTTAAGTGACAAATTGAATAGAGTTGTAAAGGCTCGCAGATGTTCTCAGCGCAGTTTTTAAGAAAACAGGTCGGAATATTATGATCAGGTCCAGGCCTAAATGACGCTTTTAAGGTTTTTAAATAGTGTAAAACTTCATCGGAAGATATTACTGGAATATAAGCAGAGTTGATTGGACAAAGCTCGTACGGATAGTCTCCACTTATAGGGAAGTCTACAGAAAATTGGACCTAAAGAACTGGGCAAACATGTTGGCAATGAGTTGGCTGTCGCTAGACACAGTGTTGCGATAATGCATAGCGGACGGAAAACCATGTACTTTACGCTTTGAANACATTAAGGGTATTCTCCAAATCTTGCAAAGCCATTGCACGTAGCACGGATTGCATGGATTGCATAACTTGCAAAACACACCAACAAAACACATGGGAAACAACATTTTCTATCGCTGAAAAATATGCAACGTCGTAACCCATGTATATATTTTGCAAAATAGCATAGCAAGATAAATGCGACCCTGTGCTAGTTGTTTTGTTGTTGGAATTGCTACATATTTCTCTCATTCCTCTCATCTCGCTCACTTCATTTTTTGCTGTCTCTTGTTTTTGTATTTGATAAAAAATTTCGCTGCTTGATTGTTACCACTTTGCAATGGGGTGTTCTCGTACTCTTCGAAATTCGGAATAGTATTTTTGCATTTCGTGCAGTCCGTGCATCCTGCAAGACTTCGAGAATACCCCTATTGTAACTATCTCTAGATGAAACTGGTACAACATCGGTGTCAATGATGTTCCATGAAATGTGGGGCAGATTTAAATCGCCCAAAACAATCACAGAATCGGATGCCGTAAGCATTGCATTTACGGTCTCAAGTAAAGAAACTAGCTGCATATATACTGATACGGCAGAATTAGGAGGGATGTAGCAAATAGCTAAATAANTGACAGGAAGACTAACTTCCTCGGATGGTATCGATGAATGCACCGCAAAAAGAACACCACCGCCGATTCTGCCCTCGCGGTCACTCCTGTATATTTGATATTCATTTGGAAGAATTTCGGAACTAAAAGTATGAGGTTTGNTATGAGGTTTGAGCCATGTTTCGGTCAAGGAAATAATATTATAATTGCAGTCAAAACCTTTTAAATATAAGTCAGTTAATTTGGTATTCAAACCTCTAACGTTTTGATAGTAAATACTTAAATTAGAATTGCGAGTTAGTGTTTTGAATCCGAATTAAGATTATAAATTTTAGCTACGTTATTATTACTTTTATTAGGTTTATACTCAAACTCGCGAACAAACGCCCCGGTCGGCCAAAATTACCTATTTAGTAGTGAATCAAAATCTTCGGAAGCTACATCGATTTTAAAAGATAAAATATCGCGATCGTATTTAAAATTAAATTGAGCCAAATGAACTACTGATACACTAGAATAGAGTGGCTGCATGGTTAAATTAGGAATTCGCTTATATTATCGATATTTATTTGTTTTAATCTATTTAGAAAATCATTTACAGTCTTATAGGAAATTGCCTTATTTTACGGCTTTTACTTTTTTAAAGTTACAATATATGTCCAAGCTGTGTGGAGCTGCCAAAACAAATATATATTCAGGCTTATAAGCCCGTAATTATACATTTTTCTAATTTAATTTGAAATAGTATGCACCAACGGATTAAAAGTGAGGTTAAGTTACTGACAACACCTTGTTATTATTACACCATGAAGTGAAATAGTGGAAATAAGGAACAAGAATTAACAAGGCGAACTTAGCACAGTGCGTAGGCAACTGGCTGAGTCAGAGAGATCGTCGGTTCAAATCCTACTGAAAGAAGTCTGATGAGGAAATGTGGTGATTTCCGGAATAGCTATCACTAATACCATTTTTTAAAATTATTGTTGCTTTTCCACAATAAGTTTTCGTTAAAAAACGGCCTCGAGCTCAATAAAAATTGTTGAATATAATTGTTATAAGGCCATAAAATAACAAAAAACAAATAACTTAAGGACGAGCACACCTAAAAAGTTAAACACTCTAATAATAGAAATATGAGCACAAACCAACAAAACCAACAACCACATGATCAAGTGAATTGCAGCGGAATAGCTGCGCTTGATTGTAGTTGGCTTAACAAGTGAAATAGTGGAAACAAGCAACAAGAATTAACAAGGCGAACTTAGCACAGTGCGTAGGCAACTGGCTGAGTCAGTGGGATCGTCGGTTCGAATCCTGATGAAGTCTGATGAAGAAATGTGGTGATTTCCGAAATAGCAATCACTTCTACCATTTTTTCAAACTATTTTTGCTTTTCCACAATAAGTTTTCATTAAAAAATGGCCTCGAGCTCAATAAAAATTGTTGAATATAATTGTATAAGGCCATAAAATAACAAAAAAACATTTATGTGTATGTTTATGATTGTACATATTAATGTTGTTAATTGATTGACATGTATATGAGAGTAAACGATATTTACATAGGTTACATAGATTTGTAGGCTCTGCCTGTTCTAAGTCACGACTAGTACTTTGTTATGTATTTGTACTTCATAAATAAAGGTAACATTATTTTGAATGTTAATCTTTATTTTAATGAAACTGTTTAGTATGATGAATTGTATAAATACATGGGTGTGTGCATTTGGCTGCATATATACATACATTTTTATGTCTAAGCGATAATTACAATGGTTACAGTTGCTACATTATAATTTTTAATAGCTGTTCAGTCTTTGGATTGCAATTGTTCTATACTTTTTTAATTATTATTTTTTTTAATATACTTTTTATTTTGCTTGTAAATATCAGAAACTATCTACTTTTTTTCTTTTCTTTTTTTGTTTACCATTTTTTTTTGTCTGAGTGAGTTTTAAAGCGCTTTTCAAGCTTGGCTCTGTAGATAACCTAAATTAGTTCTTGAAAGTGTTGTGGGTTTTTTGTCATTAGAACTTCGTCAACGTTATTAAATTTTTGGAAAATGTGAAACTCGTTTCTCAGTTGCCTGTATCTGGAGTATTCAAAGATTGCATGATTTGGTGTTTCTATGATGTTACTACTATTACACATGTTAAAAATGTGACTATGCATAAGGTGTATAAAGGATTTATTGTACGTGTATCCTGTCATTAGTCTGTTAGGCCCGGTTGTCCAATGTCTGGTTATCACTACCACTACACTATCGACGATTTCGACATCATGCATGTAACATGTGATCGATAAAGCAGTAGTTGTGCTTAACCGGAGCTTCTACCTCCGATTTGTGCTAATCAGACATTGAACAACCGGCCCTTAATGAGTTTGATATCGTAAGGTCCGAGTCTATATTTTTTGGTCTTAAACCAAGGTTTTCGTGCTGTGGCTGTAATGCTGTCAATTAGATTGTGGTCCCAGTTGGTGCAGTTGTTTGTTGTCTTGTATAGTTTCCTCCCATAATAAAATACAACCTATTTTCCTAATAGCTTCCTGGGGTGTTAGTTAACCTAAATTAGTTCAATTATTAAGACATTTGCCATGGTTTAGTGCTGTTTTGGCCGCTATGTCTGCCTTTTCATTGAAATTGATGCCTACATGACTTGGTACCCTGTTAATAATTAGTTTTACTATTACAGAGTTACTAACCTGGTTGTGGATTTCAGCTATCAAGAAGTTTAGGGTTTGCTTATAGGCAATCATTTTGACCGCTGCCAAACTGCTTGCAGAATGGCTACGATTTCTCCACTGGTGGAGGTGAGATTGTCGTCGATGTTACATACATAGGTAGAGAACATTATTATCAAAGTCGTGAACTACACAGCCGATTTTACCTTCACCAACCGATGCATCAGTGGATATCACTTTAAAGCCATCTTTTTAAGCTATAGCCTTTTTTCCGCGTATATAGCCTGCAGCTGTATGTGAGAGTGGTTGTTTTTTGATATGTTTAGCTCTGAGCCCCTAGTTTCTATTTTGAGACTGTTTTTGTACCTTACATGGGTGTTTATTTTACTTAAAATTCCCCTAAATTTGGTGAAGGTATGACTATAGCTAGAATTTACCGTTTGTCCATTTAGCAGTTCCGTTCTTAGTCTGGGATTTAGAAACCATTGTTTGGTAAGTTCATTAGCTTTTAGCCATTCAGCTCTTTACAAAGGAGTGAGTTCGCACGCAACCGCGTATCTGGCAAGTGTGGGAGTATTAGGAGGCAGCCCAAGGGAGTGCCTTAGTGGTTCATTCACAATTGTTTGCAGTTGTTTGTTGTATCCCTTCGATGCATTCGCGTAGCTGGTATTCGCATACTCAATTTTTGATCTTACAAAGACTTTAAAGGGATTTAAGGATATTTTCGGTGATATTCCTGCCTTTATGGTAGTCAATTTGGAGAGTAGATTTTTACCTGGTGTTATGTCTTTTTAGAGCTTGCCTATAGTTTCTTTTATCGTGGAGTAAGCGTCTATAGTCCTACCCAACCATTTAAGATTGTGTACTTGCTCAATTTTGTGGAGTCTAAAATTATCTGTATTTCCTCAATTTTGGATGCTAATTTTGTAATGGCTGTTTTCTCATCTTTATTATGTGATGTGAAGTTTCGCTGTGTATATGTTGAATAGTGTTGGTGAGAGGCAGCTTCCTTGCGGCAGTCCGTTGTTTATTTCTATTGTCTGTTTTCCCAAAATAAGTTGTTGTGATGCGAAAAAATTATGAATCCAATCTGCGATTATTATGTTATTGTTGTGGTGCACCAGTGTTTGATGAAGAATTGTGAGATCTACGCAATTGTATGCATCCGCTATGTCCAGAAGGCAAACGAACACTTTTTCCTACTACTAGATGTAACATCTCGTTTAGACACATAATTGTAGATCGTGTTTTACGGTAAGCAAAGCTTTTTGGAGGGATGATGTGTCTTTGTTCGACTTCTTCTGATAAGGCATCCTTCATGAGCAAGTTAAGGCTTTTTGCAACCACAGATATAAGTGATATGGGCCGAAAATTGCTAATGTCATTCCGGTCTTTGTTCACTTTTGGTATTGGTACTATTTTTATTTTTCTCCAAGTATCAGGTACTTCATTTTTGTTAAATTGGCTTTCTAGGGCTTTTAGAAATTCTTGTAAAGTTTCTTCTGATAGATTTTTTAATATTTGGAACGAGATGTTGTCATGACCTCCTGCTGTCGACTTTTTTTATTTAATTTATTCAAAAAATTTTCTAAGGCAAAATCCATAATTCAACTATTATTATTATTATTATTATTTATTATTATTTATTATTGAATAACTTAGTGAGAGGGGAGACCAGTATGTTTGCATATACATATGTATTTCATAAAAAAAAATATTTATTGGTTCAAAAATGGTGGGTAGGCACGGTGGCCAATCGCAAAGTTCGTTTGCCACCTCTGCATGGTTGTAAGTCATGCAGAGTCCGCAAAATGCTCCGGAGGCAGTGTCCGGAGGATGCATCCGACTAGGCAGAGCATACTTTGAAGTTCCATCTAATTAAAAGAAAGAAAGAAAGTTCAATTACATGGCAGTTGAGAAGTGCATGTGCAAAATTTTCATAAATTGCATAAAGGAAATTTTTGCACATGCAGCAGTACATAGCATGTATTAAGGCGTCTGGTGTTAGCAGATGCGCCTAAACATACCGGCCCTCCTAGACGATGGTCGTCTAGTGGATATAACAAAAGCCGCAAAGGTCCGGCTCGAAGGACCATGCTACGGGCACACCAGACACTTCATAGGGAGTTTATAATACTGGAGTTAAACGCATGTTAATATTTTATGTAAAATTTCTATACATATGTACGATAAAAAATGCAAGAATACACGCCATTTGCCACCANTACGATAACAAATGCAAGAATACACGCCACTTGCCACCCAACCATAAGAAATTCAAAGCCAAATAGAATTTTGGTCAACCAAATACTACAAATTGCAGAATGACCCGATTCTCAGCACTGCGCTCTAAAACTGAGAGGAGCTCGGAGGAGTTTCCAATCGCCTGTCGCATGTGCGACAAAGACCACGGCATAAGACTTTGCCCCATCTACCGCGGTAAGACGGCAGACGACTGAGAGCGATCCTCATACACCGCTACTGCCCGAACTGCCTCTCGCCATTTCACCGTCTGGAAAATTGTGCTGGCGCCGACAGATGTCACAGGTGCCGTGAGAAGCATCATACTTCGCTCCATATCGAGACCAACGATAATTGGAGGCAGCCAGCACGCAATATCGAGGATGATGACAACAGTTCCCAGGGTGCGTTATCCATCCACATAGGAGAACCGTATAAGTCATGGGCTCAGCAGGTCGAGGAGGCAGAGATGGACAAAGCTACGACTGAGGTCGCTCCTGTAGAAGTAAGTGGCGGCTCGGAAACCCGTTCTTTCCGACCACCACTCGAACATGAGAAGCGAAGGGAGAGCAGCTCTGCAACTGGGTGCTTGAGACAGCGTGCCCAGTCCCAACCACAGCATGCGGGTGGCTCGGAAACTAGTTCTTTCCGACCGCCCCCATATCCCAACGGTAAGAGACGTGATGGCGCGGAAACTGGTCCTTTCCGCTTGTCTCGACGTAAGACTGTTGGGAAAGCACCATATCGCCGACCACAAGAGCAGAACCGAGAGCAGAATGAGGCTCTGGCCGTTCGACGGCTGGGGTTTCGAACAGGTCGCATAAACAACAGTACTATGGCTACACCGATCTTTCGCTCTTTTCAGCCGATTGTACCGACTGCCATCGTTCGAATAGAGCCTGGTGGCCGCCTGCACCTGGTCCGCGCAATAATTGGCCCCTGCGCGCCCAGCACGGTAATCGACGCTAGTTTGGCGCGGGACCTACAATTGGAACACGGAGGTTCTGGACGAAACCGGAGATGCTCGCTCGCACTTAGAGGAAAACACGGTGTCACGGAACGCGTAACAACTCAGGCGACAATTATGGCACAACACAACCGATTGAGCCCGACAACGGACATCGACCCCGCGGCTGCCGCGCCGTTTCAGTTTATGCCGCNACGGAGGTTCTGGACGAAACCGGAGATGCTCGCTCGCACTTAGAGGAAAACACGGTGTCACGGAACGCGTAACAACTCAGGCGACAATTATGGCACAACACAACCGATTGAGCCCGACAACGGACATCGACCCCGCGGCTGCCGCGCCGTTTCAGTTTATGCCGCTGGCCGATCCAAATTTTTACCGGGCTACCCCGATCCGTCTGACTCTAGGCGTCGATGTATACGCCCAGGTCATGCTAACAGGGACCCCCGCCCATATTCGGTCTGTGGCTTTTTGGCGCAGGAAACAATATTTGGGTTAGTGGTTTCCAGAGCTTACCAAAAATAAAAACAAATTAGAGTGCTTAGTTGATTAATACACGCAATAAAGTGCATTGAAAATCAAAACTACGTCCATTTTTTTTCTTTTAGCTCTCTTTAATTTCCCAATAGCTATCTAGGAAGCGGCGGTGCAACCTGGGAGTGACAAGCGAGAACTAAGTGCAACCTGGAGAACTTCCAGTCTTTAGTGGTTACCGTCAAACTTATTATCTTTTCTGACGTGGCATGGTGGGTACCTTCCGTATTCCGTTTTCATAGTTTGCTTATCGCAAGGGGGCGGTATGTTTAGGCCCATACCTAAATATGCTGCACCACCCTAATGCGCGTTAAATAATTTTGTATCTGAATGCACACACACATATATAAGTTACGGCTAACATTCCATTAGCTATTTAGTTCCACTCTTCTCTTGTAACTGTTCTTTGCCCTTTGCTTCTTTAACTGCGTTTTTCCACTCTGCGGTCGCTATTCTGGACGCTTCCAGGTCATCAATATTATTTGTGAGGTTAACTTTTGTCCTATTAGCCGTATGTAATCTGAATAATTTATTTAGGTCTTCATTCCACCATTCCTTGGGCTGCCACTTTTTTTTGTTTAAATCTATGCTTAGACTCTCCCTGGCCTCTTTAACATCTTTTTGCAGTTGATTTAAGTTTGTGAAACTGATTCTTTTCTTTTTATTAATAAAGCTACTTTTAGGGGTGAAAAAATTTGGGAGTTTGAATATCTTTTATGGTGGTCAGCACCGGGAAGTGCCTGCTGCCTCCTATACTAAATTGTGACCATTGCCATTCTACTTTCTCTTGCTCTAAGTTGGTGAAGGTAAGATCCAATACTGATCCAGAATTTCTTTCATTACAAACGTGCGTTTTAGTACCGTCATTTAGACAAAGGAAATTTGCATTTTCAGTTTCGAAACTTAATAAACTGCCTTTAGGTGTGTTTGTAAGATTGCCATACTTGGTACATCTAGCCTTAAAATCCCCTAGTAGGTTCACGTTTCTGAAGTTGCTTAGAAAAATTAACAAGCGGTTTATTTCTGTCGAGAAATCATTAATTCTTAGGTTAGGCGGTAAGTATACATTGCAAACGGTTATGTTAGTGTTTAGATTAGTAGTCTTTGCGATTAGTACATCCATATTCGACTTATACTTGATTTTCGTGAATTTAAGTCTTTTTTTGAAGACGATAGCTACCCCTCCATAACCATCCGGCCTAGTCTTTCTTAGTAAATTAAATCCTTTAACATTGTTATTTGTTGTCAGTTCATCATGTGAAAATATTTCCTGAAGGCATATAATGTCTATGTCATGTCTATTGTTAAAGTGGTCTAAATATCTCTTATTTGCTTTAAGGCTTTGTATATTATATTGAAGGATTTTCGTGTTCATTTGTGGGAGTTGGTGTAATTCTGTCGCCAACTCTAACTTTACAGATTTTCTCTAGCAACTATACTAGGGGCTCATTTTGATCAATGTCAAACTTTTTAACGAGTAAGCTAACTAGTTTCTCTATTTTTGTCACTCTGTACCACTGTGTGCTTAGATAGACCGGCTGTTGAGTTGTGTCTTTTCTTTATGTACTGCTTTTTTACTTTACGCAATGCATGTATACGGGATTGTTCTGCACTACTTGACTATACTTTTTTTTTGTCAGCTTTTGGTTAACTAACTGGTCGTTGTTTATAACTTGATTGTGATTGGACAGTGTTGCCGGAAAAGCATCCTCAAAATCTAACAGCGATAAACTATTTGCTCTGTTTTCTAAGCTATACATGTCAAAAGCCTCTTTTTTGAGATGCTTTTGATGGTCATTATCTCCAACACCTTTTCTTCTTTCTGCCACACTTCACATGCTCTTTTGTTCACTGAGTTATGCCTTCATTCCCGCATAGAATGCAGTTATTAGTATTAGTTTTACACTACTACATCCTTCCTCTTTCCCGCTAACAATGCATCGGTTTTTGGGTTTGCAGGATAACCCGGTATGGCCAAGCCTTCCGCAGTTAAAGCACTGTCTTACCCTCGGAATATAGTGTTGCACTTGAGCTTTACGTAAAATAGGTTTATTGTTTCAGGAAGCTCGTGTCCTTGAAAACCAATTTTGACTGAAAATGTTGGGAGAAATTTTTCTCTATCATTGGGGTCCCGTCTAGTTAATCTAGTTACTGCTGTCACTTTTATGTCTGATATGATGTTGCTGAGAATTTCTTGTTTAGAAAATCCCAGCGGCACATTACTAACAACCCCCATGGTTTCAACGAAATTTCTTGGTATAAATGGTTTCATTTAATTTTTAGTCAAATATTGGTTTTCAATGCACTTGTTCACTAATTCATATGTTTCGAACAAAACTTTGTATAATGACTTCCCTATGGCTTTGATATTTTTAATGCCCTCTAATTGGAAATTTCTAATTTTATCCCACAGGTGAAAGCCATTTCGTAATCTGTCGTTATTACGCATTGGGCTTTTTGATGTGTCTATTAAACACAAAAGTCCCCCCTATGTACATTTGTATACCGCACACTGTACTTCATACTTTCGTTGTTCACTGTCTCGTTTCCACTTTTTTCCGCTTGCTTTTCTAATAGCCTGGCATACGTGCCTTTTGGTACAATCATGCCTTGTAGCGGGATTTGCATCCCGTTATTTTCGTCCGTCTTAGTCTTTTTAATGTTCTTTCTTCTTTTCTTCTTTTCTTCTTTCATTTTTTTTCTGTTTAACTTTTTCTCATTTCTACTGACTTCGAACCAATTCGAGGCAATAGAATAGAAGCGTCGGCCATATTGCTTTTAAAAACTTCTTGCTCACACTTTTATATAAACTAGGCACTGAGAAAACTTACCCACTGAAAAATGCCAAGCTTGATGCCACGCGAATTTTTCCTCTAATTGTAAAGTTTGTCTTACTATTTATAAACTTTTATAAAACACAAATAGCACAATGATAAAATACTTACAGCCGCACTCTTAAATTAGCTCTAACGGGCACTTAACTAATGATCGTTAAATCTGTTAATTAATGTTTCCTCTCAGAGTTAAAAATTATGAAATAAAAAATTTAAGTATGGCCCCAGTTGCGGCCCTTCATTTTTGTGGCATCACTCACTTTTTTCGTTCAGTTTGAAATAAAATATAAAAATAAGTATTTATATCATTTTGCGCGCGCTGGCTCAGCAGACGCAATGGCTAAGTGAGCAGAGCACTGGCGTGCCATTCGAAAGATCGGAGTTCGAGTCCGGGCGGGAAAATTTTCGTTTTCTTTTTTTATTTATTTTTTTCTTTCTTGCTTACTTTTTATAAACTATCTTTAATGAATTTTTTGTATCTAATTTTCTTTTGATTTATAGATTTTATTGCTTTAAAAAGGAAACAAAGCAACGTTATCGAAATTGAAATTTATTGAAAACAAACAAAAAATTTCAAAATCATTCGTTAAAAAGTTAAGTAAAGGTTTTTGTTTACTTAACTTCAATGTTCATTAAATGCCGTTAACGAATCATTAACTGACTCTGAGAGGGAATTTTTTCAAATCGTTACTGAGGGACACCTTAAGTAATCATTAAACTACTCTGAGTGCGGCTGTTAAACACTTATATGTTTAAATGTTGCTGAAGTCGATGTTCCACTTATGATGAGTTGTATCCTCCACATTCGGCTGCTATGCTGCGAATGTCGAGGTCAAATTGAAGTGATTTTGTTTTTGTTTTCTTCGCTGTTATTGCCGCTTTGCCGGCGGCGCCACAATGCAGCCATACGTATGTATGTACATACATATGTCCGTATTTAAGCTAGCCAATGCGCGGTTGTGTGCTTATGAGCCGACGTAGTCTACGTGCGTAAATATGTCAGCGCATAGAATTCAAGCGACGGGTTGAAGTCCAATCTAAGTGATTTTGTTTTTGTTTTATTCGCTATTCTCGTCGCTTCGGCCGGCACGGTTGCCGTTTTGATCCAAATGGACCAAATTTGGTAGATTTTTTTTCCTTTGGTCCATTGGTCCAATTGTTTTTAAAATGGTCCATTTCACAAGCCTTTGGTTAGGTTATTATCACCCTTTCACTTCATACAATAGTTTCGCGTTTTCAATTGTTTCTATTTAATTGATCGAAAAGATATTAAACATCTTTAAATTATTACACCACATAAAGTTCTTTCTGATACTGATGTATCAATTTTGCCGCTACTCGACCAATTTCCTGCATTGTTAAATGATGCAGACATAATTGAATTTCAATTTCGCAAATTGAGGCTGAGTGAAGGTAACTTCAAAATCTGTACCATTATAGAACGTTTTTGGGATCAAGTAAGTTTGATTAAAAATGGATTGGGTGAAGCGGCCTTTGGAGAATTGTGTGATTTAGTTCATAACAGTTTTAGTCTGCCTCACAGTTCCGCAGCAGCTGAGCGCAATTTTTTTGATTTAGCATTAATAAAAACGAAATTAAGAAACAAATTATAATTTAAAATTTAAATAATATAATGTTAATAATATACAATTGTAATGCACCTTGGATACAATATAAAAAAAAATCGTTATAAAAACTGAATTGGCATATTTTCTGGATAAAGAGGCGATAAACTCCACTCAATTTCCCGATGTAATAAAAATTGGTCCATTTTTTACCATTTGGTCCATTTTTTGGTCCCAAAAATAAATTGGAAATGGCAACCGTGCCGGCCGCTCATATGTGAGTATGTTTGTAAGTGTCTTAAGATTCAATGAGTATCCAAAATTAACCAAAATGCATATAAAAATGTGGTCCAGTTAACATTGTGATGTCCTAGTGCAGGACCATATCCTCCAGCTCTGCATTAGAGACACGAGTTGGGCCGCTACTGCATCACAGAGGAAAATTTTGTAAGTGTGTACTGCAATATAGCATAAATGCAAATAGCACATTGTCCACAGGTTTTTGCAGAATGGCCAATAAGCTGATAAAAGTTTGTGTTGTGTGCTCATTTATGGCTGGAATTTTCTGATTCTCCTTAAACTGGCGAACAAATCATAAGAAAAGCAGCGACATCAATACAAAAGCACAATCTTTCTTCACTGGTGGTACCAAAAGATCGCAGGACATCCTCGGTAGCCTGATAAAACCGTAATGGTAAAGCGTGACCATTTTCCTCTGGTCTCCGCGTGTGCGATAACGAGGTCATTTGGTGGGATCGTATACGCTCAACAGCTCCTGTACGTCGCATTATCATGAGTAACATCGATTCAAGGGCTACATCCCGTTTCGAAAATAAAAGTATAGAAAATAGTATCATGGTCGAAGAGCAACAGTATCCACAACTAAGTTGCAAGCTGAATTTCAAAGGTTGCATCTGAATCGACTTGAAACGATTGAAAAATTATTATATGATTTTATAATGCAAACAAAGGGTTGACACTGTTTATCTTCAATTGCTAAAGTTTACGCGTTCACGTACAGGAGCTTCAATTAGACAGAATAGCATCATCGTTGAATTTTCTAAATCTTTTAGAGGCGCGGGTGGATAATGAGAAAGCTTTAGGCATTCCTAATATTGATATAGTAATGCAATTTAAAAGCCTAATGACGAGAGCAGGCGGAGCTGTAATAAATCATAACACACATGATGGAGCTCGTATAGTTCTCCACAAATAGAACTCAATGCACAAAAACTGGAATCAATGCCTTTCCTAATTTGCTTGTGAAAGCGGTTTGGCCCAAGAGAGAACAGTTATATTTGTGGGAATTTATATTTCTCCCAATAAACCAGTAAATAAAATTATTGAATTAATTCAAAAGAGTTTAATAAAATACACACCAGAGACTACAATAAAATTCCGATGATTTTATGAAGGTTTCACTTCTACCGGGTGTGCACAGCACACATATGTTTTTTTGCCATGTTTATTATTTTCAAGAATTAACACATGTATTAACAGGGTGGCATCGGGATGAACTCTGTTTGAAAGCGTGTTCGATCGACCCATTTCTTTTGTTGCATATAAACACTTGCATTTCAAACGAGCTACACTGACACGAGTTAATTCGGTACCACCATATAAACAAGGTAATATACACATACAATAGTAATTGCTATGAATTGCTATTGTATAAATGCAGGACATGCATTTGCTTGTAGATTTGGAGTTCAGCCAGCAACTCCAACATGATGAGTAGATTTAAGTAAGCCTCACATGCCACTGCCTCTGGCTACAAGCTGGAAATCAGAATATTATCAATAGTTAAGTACATAATTAACGCTTGTGTTTTATAATCTGGAAAACTCAAATCGTAATTATAGCACTGAATGGAGTTTTCTTAAATGTAAGTTTACAATTAAAAAAATGTCTATTGTAAGATTATATTTTTATGAAAAACTTAAATTTTGTGTTATTTTGTGAATTTATCAAGCAAAATTCTAAATTTCCGAATATATTTACATAAGTCTTTATTCCAAAAAAAAAACAAGGTTTGTATAGTTATACAGACCCCAAGGTCGCAGATGACCCAAGTATTTCCGTTCGTGGAATTGAAGAAAGAACGGGAAAACCCAAAAGCACAGCACATCGTATTTTACAAAGAGCCGAAATGCATCCGTTTCACGTACAACGAGTTCAAAGTCTTCTTCCTCGAGATTATCCTGAAAGGATTTCATTTTGTAGAACAATGCTACAGAGGCATAATGAAAATCCCCAATTCATCCAAAAAATTCTCTGGTCAGATGAATCTACATTTAAAAAAGATGGTTACATAAACTTACACAATTTACACGAGTGGCATGTGGCGAATCCACATTTAATGCGAGAAGACAGATCCCAGTATCGCTTTAAAGTAAACCTGTGGACCGGAATTTGAAACGGCAAAATTATTGGGCCTTTAGACCTGCCT
>NW_016160544.1:0-21047 GCF_001687245.7 Rhagoletis zephyria | reverse complement strand
GGGTTATTGCTATACGTACCTCGTCATAGTCAGGTGGTGGAACGTCGACTCCGTCATCATCGACTGCGGGCTCGGGTTCTTCTTCTCCACAACTTTCCGTGCTGCTTCCATTTAGTGGGGCGGAAAAGTGTTCCCTCCATAATTTAAGTACGCTCTGGACATCAGTTACTAGGTCGCCATTATTGTTCTTACAGGAGTACGCCCCGGTCTTTAAACCTTCCGTAAGTCGCCTAACTCTCTGGTAAAATTTTCGGGCATTCTTCCTGTTGGCCAGCATTTCAAGCTCTTCGCACTCACGTATTTCGGCCTCTCTCTTCTTATTGCGGCAAATACGTCTCGCTTCCCTCTTCAGATCCCTATAGCGGTCCCACATAGCGCGCGTTGCGCCCGATCGCAGCGTGACCCTGTAGGCGGCATCTTTTTTTTCTGCAGCTTCCTGACACTCCTCATCGTCCCAGTTGTTCTTTCGGGCTCGCTGAAATCCGACTACTTCTTCGGCGGTGGTACTTAATGAGGGGGAAATGTGGTTCCACTGCTCGCATATGTCGGTTTGTTGAAGAGTGCTCTCTGAGAGCAGGTGTGAGAGGCGCTGGCTGTCTGTTGTGATTGCAGCTTTTCGACGTTAAGCTTTCCTTGTATATTTGGGCGCACATTTTTTGCTGCACGGAGGCAGGTGCGTATCTTGGCTGCAACAAGATAGTGGTCCGAGTCGATGTTTGGGCCTCGGAGTGTGCGTACGTCTAAAACACTGGAAGCGTGCCTTCCGTCTATCACAACATGATCGATTTGGTTTCTCGTTTTTCGATCCGGAGACAGCCAGGTAGCTTGATGGATATTTTTATGCTTGAACCTAGTACTGCATACTACCATGTTTCGGGCCCCGGCGAAGTCGATTAGCCTCAACCCGTTATCGGACGTTTCGTCGTGTAGGCTGAATTTTCCGACGGTGGTTCCAACGTTCCCTTCCTTGCCCACCCTGGCATTGAAGTCGCCAAGCACGATTTTGATATCATGACGGGGGCAGCGCTCGTACGTGCGCTCCAAGCGCTCATAGAAGAGATCCTTGGATGCCTCATCCTTCTCTTCCGTCGGGGCATGGGCGCAGATGAGCGAGATGTTGAAGAATCTCGCTTTGATGCGGATTGTGGCTAGACGCTCGTCCACCGGGGTGAACGACAGTACTCGGCGACGGAGTCTCTCCCACCACAAATCCAACCCCGAATTTGCGCTCTTTTACATGGAAGCTGTAGTAGACGTCGTAAGGCCCCAGACATTGATTGCCTTGCCCCGTCCATCGCATTTCTTGGATGGCGGTGATGTCAGCTTTTGTCCTTACGAGGACATCAACCAGCCGGGCAGAGGCACCTTCCCCATTAAGGGTCCGGACATTCCAGGTGCATGCCCTCAAATCGTAGTCCTTTAAACGTTTGCCGTATAGCTGAGGGACCTACAGTTTTACGCCGACTCCGGACGGCGATTGTATTTTTATGAGAAGCTATTTTTCATGGCAGAAATACACTCGGAGGTTTGCCATTGCCTGCCGAGGGACGACCGCTGTTAAGAAAAAACCTTTTTTCTTTTATCTGAATATTAGAAAATAAATAGCAATTATGTATTAAAATTATAAGAAAACTGTTTGTTTACAAGTTCACCTGCTCTTCTCGCAATTTCTAAGAAAAATAGAAGTTCACCACTCGGAGAATCGTCAAGGAATGTAAACCAGAGTTGCATTTTACGTAAAGTTACTAGCGTTTTCAGCATTTAACAGTTCATTATCATTTACGGTTTAATATAACAAGTTATACACTTAACTTTTATAATCTGTATTAGTATCAAAGAAGGTAAATTTATAAGAAGGGACAACTCGTTACTTTGAAAATGTGTCGCGCCGATTTTGACCGTATCTGAAACGTTTGCAACAGGAATTCGTCTTCGTTTCAACTCTGTCCGCGGCAGATTTTTTATTTTCGCCTCGAATAAAAGGCAAGCAAAACAGAAGAAAAGCGGCAAATGTGAATTTCTGTGGTTGAAAAAATGTAATTTAATTTAGAAAATATATAAATTAAGGTGTAAAATATAGAATATAGAATNATTTAATTTAGAAAATATATAAATTAAGGTGTAAAATATAGAATATTCAGTGCATGTGTATAATACGGAGGTGCTTGTTTGTGAAAGTGTCCATATTAATAATAAAACGTGTTTGTAAGTGCAGTGTTTGTCAACAAGTGCCGATTGTTGGTCTCTATGGATAATTGATCTTTATTTTAAACACAATCAGTGTACTTTTATATAAAAATGCATTAGTTTAATAAGAAATCTATGCATTTATATATGTGTGTTTATATATGAGTGTACGAAAAAATGTTTAATATCTTCCCCTATGATACAATAAACGCATTTTTTATACCCGAGCGCACTTGTGCACAAGGGTATTATAACTTTGTTCACATAACGGTTGTTTGTAACAGGCAAAACGAATCGAGATAGATATAGACAAATGTATACATAAATGATCAGAATGAAAAGAGAAATCGATTAAGCGGTGACTGTCTGTCCGTCCGTCCGTCCGTCCGTCTGTGCACACGATAACTCGAGTAAAAATTGAGATATCTTAACGAAACTTCGTACATGCACTTCTATTGGGCGTGGGACGGATGGTATTGAAAATGGGCGAAATCGGACAATAACCACGCCTACCTCCCATATAACGGTAATTTTCAGAAATACGAAAACTGCGATATTTTAGTAACTACTGAAGATAATTCACTCAAAATTGACATTTAGAATAACTTTTAGACGAGAAATAAGAATATTAAAATTTTTGAAAAATGGGCGTAGCCACGCCCACTTATAGTTACATGTGTATATTTTGGAAACCGCTGCACCAATTTCTTCCAAACTTGGCACAGTTGTTGACCTTGGTACAGCATACCAAATGGCCGAAAATTTTTAAAATCGGACAATAACCACGCCCACATCCCATATAACGGTAATTTCGAGAAATACGAAATCCTCGATAAATCAGTAAATATTAAAGCTAATTTATTCAAAATTGACGGTTGCAACAATTCTTTATCAGGAAATACGCTTATGATAAAATTTTGGAAAATGGGCGTGGCACCGCCCAATTATGATCACATTTATGTATATCGGTAACAGTTCTAGCAATTTGTACCAAACTCGGTATGATTATTGTGCTTGCCACATAAAAGCAAACCGTTGAAAATTATTGAAATCGGACTAAAATTACGGCCGCTTTTCATATAACGGTAAATTTCAGAAATGCTTGAAATTTCAATATTTCGAAATTTAAGGATGCTAGTTTACTTAATATTTATACACCCGCTTATCATGTAGCGGTAGCTTTCGGAAAGGTGGAAAACATATATTTAATACTTGCGCCGGGTATTTAATGTTCGGCTCCGCCCGAACTTAGACTTTCTTACTTGTTACTTAATATTTCTGGTTCCACTAACAGTAGTGAGAACCCTCATTAAGTCTTTGTTCTATTTTCAAATAGTTTGACGCTTAAATAGCTGTTATAAGTGGCAATATTAGTTTTCCCAAAAATTGTAGATACGTGGTTAAGGCAGAAACGGGACGATATATTTATGTGTACGTTTACAGTAGGCTGCACCTAACATGAACATCTTGCGCCAAAACAAACGCGTAAATGTGAAACAGAAGTAGTCTCCGTCTTTCCCACGTCCTCCGCCATCTCTATCTTGACAAATTCATAATTCCTGCGAAATGATACTTCCTGGCAAATTTACGCACATACATACATATATATGTGTGTACGTTTACAGGGCTGCACCTAACATGAACATCTTGTAGCTCTATTCTGCTTGTTACCGAATATTTTTTTACCAACAAATTTTGTTACCAAACATTGTTACCACTTCTTGTAACCGCAATTCTAGGTACCTTGGTAACGTTTTAATTTGTTCAGCATTTCAGCTATGAAGTTTTGTAGAAATTATGTTGTTGCATATTTCATGGTTCAATATTTTGTTACCTGCTTATGAGATGGTAACAAATTTTACCAGTTACAAGAGTGCGCAGAATGCGAAAAGGGTTAACAAAAAGAGGAGCTTAATTTTCCTGTAAAATAAAAGTTGATTACCAACGCAGAATATACGATTTTGTGTTTGAAGCTTTTAATGATAGTAAACAATATTTGTGTTACCAACGCAGAATATACGATTTTGTGTTTGAAGCTTTTAATGATAGTAAACAATATTTGTGTTACCAACGCAGAATAGGTCTGTATGTATACACTCACTTATACATGGTAATTAAATTTTTTGAATTCGTATACATGTTGCTCGAAGTATATAGAGTCAACTGTAAAGAAATCGTAAGCCCTCGGTTTAAAAAAATTTTAAAATTTATGACCAAAGCTGGTGAAGGCAGCCATGTTGCCAAATTACAGTTGTTGTAAAACTACTTATGTATGTGATTTTAGAAGTTTTGAGTTTACATCAAAATATCATGGGTCATTTGTGCAAAAAATGTATGTTTATTTTTTTTTTTTTTTTGTTAATATCTTAAACCACTAATTAATAATTTAAAAGTTGGAAGGTGCACTGTGATGTAGAAGTTTTTGAGAAATAATGGCTAAGCTCGAGATAAGTTATTTTTGCAAACGTCCTCAGATTTCACTGCGGAGTTGCAACTTTTCATTTGACTGGCTGTGATTTCTTCAATTTTACATTTTGGAATTTTTGTGGCCCTCGCGCAGAAGACTCGCTTGTGGGCGATGAGTTTGCGGGGGGATGTATGGCTATTGAATTTATGAATGAACGAGTTTGATCTTGAAGAATATGCGCATGCGTTTATGAATGAAATTTTTATTGTTGCATTTTAGTCGCATATGCGTATATGTATATACAGTAAAACCCGCTTAAGTATCTCACGAAAAATGTCAGCTTTTTGAAGTACTCAGGCGGGTTGGGTACTTAAAAGAACCCGCTTAAGTACCTCGATGTGGGTACTTAAGCGAACATAATTAATGATGTAGTTACATATTTTTGTTAACTTACATAGATATGTAAATCCTTGAATAAAACACGGACATTTAATGAAGTAGTAGTGTAGTTTAAAACTAAGACCGTAGCATTATTTAAGATTTTTCAATTAAAATACAGTTCATACGCTAATAACAACCATATAAACCTATGCTTAAAATTTTATAGATCACTTAAAGAAAAGGTTCACCAAATTTAAAAGGTTTTCTCAGAAGTGTTTTTTGAGTATACAGTCGGGTCCCAATTTTAGTTTAATAATGTGCAAGTTTCAAGTGGCAAAAAATTATCGTTGATTTTTTATATTTTTTTTGCCCAATGTGTGTAATAGAGGTGTCAAACTATCGATGGTACTATCGATAGTATCGATAGTTTTGTTTTTTTGCCCCTATCGATGAGTAGTGATAGTTTTTCAGCCTCATTGCGAGAGTCGTGCCGAATGCAAGTCGTTTTTCGAGAGTCGAATCGTATCGAAAATTTAGCGTCATTGCCTAAAATTTCCACTCGACTAGTGTATTAAAACGGAAGAACTTGGCAGCACTGCATAGTTTCGACAGTTTTCGTCGTTTACTTATTTCAGCACGACAGTAGACAATGCTAATGTTGTCGAGTCGTACAATTCAGCCTAATTTACGACTTACGCAATGAGGCTGTTTCTCAAAAAAGATTAAACTATCGATAGTACTAGTTGACTATCGATAGTTTAAAACCTCTAGCATAGCCGATTTTACTTATAATGTCTCCATGTAGCTGCGCGTCAGTTTTTTTAGTTTGTAAATTTTTTATTATTAGTGATACTTTCATTGTGATTCCTCCTTTAATGGCCATTTTCTCAAGCAAACTTTAATTGAAAAGCTCCCTTTATATTTAAACGTTGCTTTAAACCATAAGGCTATGTCTGAAGTAAAGCATTTCTATTATCGGTGTTTGACGTTTGTATGTTTCTTGGCTGTAGGTTAGGTTAGGTTGATGTGGCAGTCGATTCGAATTACCAACTCACTTAGACCTTTTTGAAGGTCCATTGTGATACCACTGCAGAACACGGGAACCTCTGTGACTAATCTTCAGANGTCGGTTCGAATTACCAACTCACTTAGACCTTTTTGAAGGTCCATTGTGATACCACTGCAGAACACGGGAACCTCTGTGACTAATCTTCAGAGAACCATTTCGAAGCTCTTATAAAGCGTAGGATTGGCTTTATTTCTACGCATGATAATTCCGTAAGAGAGCTAAAGAAGGGCCTACCTAAAAAGCCTGCTCTCCTCCTGGCCAGAGCTGGGCAGCTACAGAAGAAGTGCTCTACGGTTTCTTCCTCTTCCTCATCCCTGCAACTTCTACAATATTCGTGGGAGAATATTCCTAGTCTCGAAGAGTGCCTGCCAAATAGCCAATGACCGGTAACACAAGCCATGACCCTTGCAATATCCTCTCTTGAGAGGCTGAGCAACTCTTTCGTCTTTTTCTTATCTATTTGTGGCCAAAGTAGCCTAGTTGTTCTACAAGTGCCCTCCTCTAGCCATGACCTGTTTGCCTCTTGGATCATGCTGTTTCGAAGTTCTCGTTTGCAGGTTGCCAGGGGTATCCCAATTGTGCCTCTGTTTTCACATAGGGGGAGATTGGTACCTTTTCTGGCTAGCTCATCGGCCCTGCAATTTCCTTCAATATCTCTATGTCCCGGAACCCAAATTAGGCTGACCTTGAACACGGCGCTGATATCGTTTAGAGCTGCTAGACATTCCTGCGCAACCTTCGATCTCAGCATTACCATGTTCTTTGATTTAATGGCCGCCTGGCTGTCCGAGAAAATATTAATCTTAGTCCTCGTTACGACATGCGTAATAAGCCACCTCCTTTATAGCTAAAACCTCTGCCTGATAAACACTGCAGTGGTCCGGAATTCGGACGGATAATTCTAGTCCTAGTTCCTTGGAGAAAACTCCGTAGCCAACCCTATTGTCTAGCTTGGATCCATCCGTATAAAAATTCAGTTCCCACCTTCTCCATGGTCTTGGTGTTTGCCATTCTCTTCTTGACGGGATGCTCGTCTTGAAGAGCCTATCGAAGGTTGGTTTAGGGGCGGAGTAGTCAACTTCTTGTTCATGACTACCCAGAGTGTGAAGTATAGAGGCGTGACCGAACCGCCGATCCTTCCATAGCGCCAGGCTTTTTAGTCTGAGCGCTGAATCGGCGGCCGCGTATTTTCCCACCAGGTTTAATGCGGGCAGATTGGTTACCACCTCTAGCGCTTTGTTTGGGGTGGTCCTTAAGGCGCCTGAAATGCATAAAAACGCTGTTCTTTGGACCTTACTCAATAGTTTTACGTAACTTGACTTTTGAGTTGCTGGCCACCATACGAGTATTCCATATAATAATATTGGCCTGACCACCGAGGTGTAAAGCCAATGTATAATACGAGGTGTTAGCCCCCACTTGATTCCGACCGCTTGTTTGCAAGTATGTAATGCAACGTTGGCCTTCTTTACTCTTTCCTCTATATTAGGTTTCCACGTAAGTTTCCTGTCTAATATGAGTCTTCGATACTTAACATTCTCCTTCAAAGATATCTCCACACCCATAAAGATTAGCGTTGAGACTGTGGGAAGCCTATGTTTCCTTGTAAAGAGTATTGCTTCGGTTTTTTCGGGGTTTATTCCGAGCCCCCTACTCTCTGTCNTCCTGTCTAATATGAGTCCTAGATACTTAACATTCTCCTTCAAAGATATCTCCACACCCATAAAGATTAGCGGTGAGACTGTGGGAAGCCTATGTTTCCTTGTAAAGAGAATTGCTTCGGTTAGAGCGCAAAATCTCCATTAGGGTATTATGGTATTTACCTTTAACGGCAATTGCCAGATCGTCAGCATATTCAGTGACGTGGCAGCCCCCCCTCTCTAGTGCCTTCAGCAGAGAATTTACTGCCAAATTCCAGAGAAGAGGGGAGAGAACCCCTCCCTGAGGAGTGCCTCTACAGACCTCTCTGCTTATTGTGGTGTTGCCAAGCTTAGCGGTTATCTTCCTGCTGACAAGTATACTCAATCAGCGCCGCTACGTTGTGGTCAACTCCAAGCTCTTCTAAGGCACCCGTTATGGCGCTTGCTTTAATGTTGTTGAAGGAGCCTTCTATATCAACAAAGGCAACCAGAGTATACTCTTTAACAGATAAACTTTTTCCATCAACCCGACGAGCGAGTGCAAGGCGGTTTCCGTAGTTTTGCCCTTCGTATAGGCATGCTGCGCTGGGGAAAGCCTACTAGTTGGTATCACGCCCCGTACATAATCGTCCACTATCCTCTCTAAAATTTTGAGCAAAAAAGACGTAAGACTGAAGGGGTTGAAGTCCTTGGGGTTGATGTGAGCGGACCTACCTGCCTTAGGTATGAAGGAGACTTTTGTCTCTCTCCAGCCTAGCGGAATATAGCCCATGTTAAGACAGCTTCTTATAATAGACGCAATGAATGGGGAGATAATACTCCGTGATTGCTGCAGTTCTACCGGGTGTATGCCGTCCAGTCCCGGTGACTTGTAAGGACCAAAAGTCTTAATAGCCCANCCCCCCGTCATTAGTGGGGTCGCTAAGTTCCATCGGCTTGCTTCCAGGGAAGTGTGTGTCCAGGAGGAGACCTAAAGATTCCACACTCGTCGTAGTCCATGAGTTCCCTTGACCCTTGAGATAGCCAAGGTTGCATGGCGACTTTGCAAAAATTCTTCTTAATCTGGCCGCTTCCGTGGTTTCCTCAATTCCCTTGAAATAACTCTGCCATGATTTACGTTTCGCAGTTCAAACTGCCGTTTTGTATATTTTCAAATCAGCCTTATAGGCTTCCCAGTCCTCTGTTGTTCTCGTGGCTTTGACCTTATTGAACATTATCCTATTGGATTCACGTATCGAGGATAATTGTTTTGACCACCAACGTGGTTTGTTTTTCCCCCTGTATCTAACAACCGGGCATCCGGCTGACAAAGAACTATTCACGGCTTTAGTGACCTGATTAACCAACCCGTCCAATTCCACCCGCGTGGCGGGATCCTGGGGAGGTATCTTTGGCAATAAGGTCNCTGATTAACCAACCCGTCCAATTCCACCCGCGTGGCGGGGTCCCGGGGAGGTATCTTTGGCAATAAAGTTCTCAGTTTTTTGTTGTAAACCCCCCAGTCGGTATTTCGCACATTTCTGAACTCCCTAACTTGGGGGGTCTTAAGATCTATTTCGAATTGAATATAACAATGGTCAGAGTAAGACTTTTCACTAAGTACTCTCCATCTCTTGATTTTATGGACAAACGAGTCCGAAGTCAGGGTTGTGTCCAAAACTTCCTCTCTACTCTTTGTTATAAAGGTAGGCTCTGAGCCTAAATTCAAGACACTAAGTTTATTCCCTAGAATGAAGTCTAGTATCGACTCACCTCTAGCGTTCGTGTCCGTGCTCCCCCACATCGAATTGTGAGCATTAGCGTCGCAGGAGACAACCAGTTGTTTTTTCTTATAGGCTGCTTCCTTGACTAACGTCCGAACCGCCTCTGGTGGTGCGTCCTTATCATGGGCCATGTAGGCAGAGGCTACCCAGAAGCTGGTTTTATCCAGTTCTATGCTTGCCGCTACCAAATCGCCGTCACTGAGCTGTAGAAGCAGGAAGATGTTTAAGTTGTTCCTTGCTAATATGCAAGCTCGAGTCTTACCTGCATTTTGTGCGGCAATTAGCTTAAAGCCCTTCACCCCAAGCCCGCGATTTTGTTGCCGAGTATCCACGGCTCCTGGATGAGGGAAACGTCAAGTTCACCGGCAGCCAGGCGGACGTCAAGATTCGCGGACGCGAGTTTAGAATGGTGGAGGTTGATCTGGATCAGCTTCATAAGAATCCGTCCGATTTACCTCCACCATTGTGACATCTACGTCCGCCTCCTCGATCTCCTCACCCTCGGTGTCATCGGCGAGGAGATCCTCTTCATACCGTTCTTCACCACCACTGCGCATGCCGGACTCCTCATTAAGGTCCAAGTCCGGCTCGTCGCTGCGGTAGATTCGAACGGTTGCGTCAACAAACCCGAATCTGACTACCCAATCCTTCTGCGCAAATGGGGCGAGCGATTCGGCGTTGAGGATCAGCAACACCTGCCTTCTGTTTTCTGTCGGCTCTTCGATCTTCCCCACCTTCCAATTGTGTGTTGGCAGGTCCTTATTGCAGGATCTAAAGATCCGCTCTATTTTTTCAGGCTCGGCTGGTTTAGCCGGAATCCAAACCCGAGCCCTAGGTCTGCTAGGAATATCTTCCTTGCTGACCGCCTCTAGTTTGGTTCCCGGCCAAACCTCACCTACCTTGCTAACGGCCAACCTGTAGAGCTGGGCTGACCTATGGTCCTCGCAAGCGATGAGCTTTGCCCTACCTTGATACCAACCGGAATCATGGCAGAGAGGAGGAGGTCCAGGGTTTTTCTCTAAGACCTGGAGGTAGATTTCGGCAATAGCCTCCTCCACCTGCCTGCATTTATCCTTCGGAATGGTCCCCTCCTCCTCCCCTCTGTCAATGATGGCCAGTACCTCACCGCCTCCCTTAACAACGTCCCTGAAGGAGGGGTATTTATGGCCACCCGTTCTCTGTCTTTTGGCGACCCTATCCCCTGCCTGTTCAGCAGATCGTTGCCTCTTTGGAGCAGTGCCTGCCGGTTTTCCCAAGCTGGCTACCACTCCCCTCGCCCAGTCCAATGACTGGATTTGTTCCTCCGTCAGCTGTTCTGTCGGCAGGTCCCCTATCCTATTAACGACCCTAATGGCCGCCTTTCTCTCGTAGTAGGCCTGCTTAGAGGGGCGGACATGTTTAGCCGCCCCCCACTGACCTGTGGTTGCAACGTTCTTTGAGCTGCTGGGTATATCAGCAGCATCCTGCCGGTTTATCCTGGAAGCAGGTGCCGCACCCCGCCCCTGGGTTGAGGTGTGTAAGTTTTGGGGTCTAAATTCCCTAGGCGGAGCTGACGTCGCAGCTCCAGCCGAGAAACGGTTAGATACCGGTTTTCCCAGACCTCCAACTAAACTGTAGTGCCCATTACCAGTCGGCACCCTCGTGGAGGGTTCAGCCGGAGGGTTTTCGCCGACCTTCTTGGCTGTAAACAAATCAAAAAATTATATTACGAAATTTAAACAAAATATATCATATTAGAAAATTTATAATAAGCAACAATTAAACAAGGCAACAGTGATTTTGTTGCGGCAAATGATAAAGCTCTTTTTCATAGACTTTTTTATGCTTATTACGAGTCCGTAAGCATAAAGTTTCCATCAGCTCCAGATTTTACGAAAAACGTGGTCAAAGTGTCAAAAAATCGCGTTTTTTGCAATATTTTAGGTCTACTACAAAAAACAACCTTTAGAACCTTTAACTGTGGCTCAAATTAAAGCTATAACTCTCGGCTACTACCCCTGCACCTTGACCTGATGGTCACTAAAAGTCATTTATTGAGCAATATAAAAATACTGGAATAAATACTGTGCTATTGAAAAAAATAAATAAGTTTTGCCAAAATCAGTTTTTGCTGTTAAATAAATAACTATAAGTGACCTTAGGGTTAAGGTTCAGGGATGGTATTTTAAGCGATTGTAGTCTAAAGTTCAAACCTTAATTTCAGCCCAAGTGGAAGGCTCTATCCCCTTTTGTTTAATTGCGGTGGGTACTCAAACTTCGCACAAAATCAGGTTTTGCTGTTCAATAAATGACTATAAGTGACCAGCAGGTCAAGGTGTAGGGATGGTATTTTCAGGGATAGTAGTCGGGACTTCTAGCTTTAATTTAAGCCTAATACCGCCTTTTGATTCTTTGCTAGAGCTTCTAAAATATTGCCAAAAAACCCGATTTTTTGACATTTTGACTTCCTTTTTCACAAAATCTGGAGCTGATGGAAACCTTATGCTCATGAATTCGTAATCAGCACTGACAAGTCAATCAAAAAAAGCTGTAACATTTGCCGCAACAAATTTTTCCCCATTTTTGTTGCCATGTGTTATAGATCATAAGAAGAAGCTTTCTTTACTAGGCTCATCATTTTATTTTTAATTGTAAGCTGCAGTAATAGATATGTAAATAAAAAAAAAAATCGATAATAAAATGCTTTACTTAGACAGAACTATACATGATAAAGCAATATTTAAACATAAAGTGAATTTTAAAGTTAAAAGTTACTTAAGAAAACGGCCCAACGTGCGTTTATATTTCCAATATTTTGTTTTTCGAAGCCGTCCCTGTTAATTTGGAAGAGTTTTTAACATTACATTGACTATCGATAGTACTATCGATTGTAGCGTTGGACACTATCGATAGTATTGCTGGAAACTATCAACGAGTAAGGATAGTTTTTTTCTGAAACATGGAGACTATCGATGGTGGCACTATCGTTAATGTTAATATATATAAAAATGTTAATATTTTAAGGAATTTTAAAAGAGCAATTAAAAGGGGAAAATTATAGGTAAAATGGTAAATGGGGTACGAAAAATTTAGGTACTTAGGCGGGTTGGGTAACTAAGCGGGGAGGTACTTAAGAGCGGGATTTTCTTCAGATTACATTCACAAATTCACATTGCCCAAAAATGTTGGATACTTAAGCGGGTTAGGTACTTAAGCGGGTTTCACTGTACGTATATTTGCATGAATGTAGATATGTTAGGAGGGAAATCGCATGAGTACATTTGTACAAATTGGTTTAAATTATTTACGAATTTTGCATGTTCAGTTTATTATTTTATTTGTTAATTAAAAGGGATATTACGTTCATAAATTACAACTTTACAACTTCCATATTAAAAAGGAAGTTTGTAAAGCTCTTGCATAGCGCATGCATTTAATTTCCTTACATTTGTTCAAAATTACAAAATAAAGAAAATCTACGCACAGGCGCATGTTAAATGCCGACGGAAAATAAACAAAAGGAGTCGCGGCCATCTTTTTTGTTATTTCATTTCTTTATTTCTATCATCGATTACTATTTCTTTCACGTTCTTTGTCGCCGCGACATCAAATGTGCGGCGAATTCATTTACGAAACTTGATGTCAAAACGGACGCGAATTCCTCTTGCAAACCTTCTAGACTCACTCGCCACACGTCAGCGAGACAACACGTTATAATTGTAACGAGTGGGAACATCAGGAGCGTGCTTTCTCTTTTGCCCAAATACGTTTTGTGGTTAGATGAGAAGAGAAGGCATGCTCCTGATGTTCACACTCGCTACAATTATAACGTGTTGTCTCCTCTTATAGATTTACATTCTTTGGTATCTATAATAATAGACAATAATTTGCAATATTTTTACACATTTGTAATTAATTTCGGTCACTTTTACAGTCATGACTTGTGCCACTCTGCCATAGTACGGCTGTTGCTCCCTTTCATACCACAGTAATTTTAACTCTGAATCAACGAAATTCATGCTCCTTCTCATTATCAACCCTGATCAGATTTTACCCCCGAGGAGTACTCAAAAAGGTTTATTACTGTAAATACTGTGGTTATTTACGATGTGCTCCAAACATTTGGCGAACTTTCCGAAGAGTCGTTAAACCGCAAATATGCCAAATGGTAGGCAGCTTGTATTCACAATTGCCTAAGAATAATGTCGAAATTCCATTGACGGGACCGGTAGCCAACGAAGGTGGTAAATTTGGCGCTAGTGGTGGCGCTAAAGCTATTGCCTCATGCGATAGTAAAGGTTATCCTGAAATCACCTCCATACCGAATGATCCCCTAGCTGATGGAGAAACGGTACCAATATCAGTTTCAAAGCCTTCACCACATAGCCCTCCACCTACCGCAGATGAGGTTCTTAATAATCCGAGCAAATTGTCAAGTCCTCCAGCAAATAAAGAAAAACCTGGTGGTTTCGAGCCATATATGCTTCGAGCACGGCCTAATCGAATATATATATATACCATACATGAGCTAATAACAAAGAACGTACGTTGTTTGCTAATAAGGAAGGCGGAGAAATACGCGATGTTCGCTGGCACAGCTCTCAATTTTGATGATGCAGAAGCAGCTATAGATAGTCTTCAGAAATATTTAAAACCATTTGTTTTGATTTTCAGCTCATTAATGCTGCAGCCAGGGTTGCATTTACCGTCCATGAAAATATTTTAGGACGCGTTCCAAATTAGCTCCGAGCGACCAAAAGTTGGTTAGGCTTAAGTGAAATAGTTCTTTATTAAATATTTATTCCTCTTATTTGGTAAAAATTTACGCCTTATTTTTTGTAGAATGGTACCCAATTTTTCCTTGATTTTTGGCCCAAGTTCACCCTGCACACCTTGAATAGTAGTAACGGCAGTCTCCACAAGATGCACTTGTTCAACCAGTGATTTTTTTCCTTCCAATTTAGTTATTATTTCCGACAAGAAGCTGTAGTTTTCATTGATATAGACTAACCGTGCTTCAATCGAATTTAAAGCTATTGCTTTTTTCGCCTTCAATATTGAAGAAGCGTCACTATCATTTAGATCTTTAAGAAAGGTTTGACATTCCTTAAGATGTAGGCAATAATATTTTGCTGCCTCTAACCAGGTTCCCAATCTCGTTAATATTGGCTGTGGCGGAAAAGCGATATTGGAATATATGTTCTTAGAAGCTTCAACGCGCAAACCAGATTTTAAAAATATTTTTTCCCATTCGATATTAATTCGTCAACATCACTGAAGCGAGCTCTTACATCTTCGGCCACTCGGTGCATTGCGTGCCAAACAAGTAACGTGCAGGAACTTTGGGTAAAATACCTTCAGCGTCTTTGCTGATTATACCATATCGAACCCTAACCACAAAAAAACGTAAGCGACAGTAAGATGTAGAGTGGTATTATGAGTTGCGAAGCGAATGTGTTTGGCGAAGCGAATGCTCAGGCGAAAATTGTGGGCATTGGTATTATGAGTGGTGAATGAACACATTCGCTTGTATTTGCTGTTGCCATACCAAAAAACGTGTATTTGACAAATGGGTTCATCCAAATTTTACAACTTTGACGTTTCAAAGCAAAGTTTTTGTAAACAAGAAATATCGGTACTAAAGAAAAACAAATAAATTCAAAATTTAAATGCTTAATTCCGTGGATTTGTATTTCGAGGATGATTACAGGGAGCAGACCACGGTTAATTTACTACGACAATGTCGGGTTATTAGAGATAACTCTAATCCTACAGATATGCCGTCGTCAATGTAAGTATTTAGCGAAATATTTTGTGTTATTGTTAGAATGCAAGTCTATAAACCACCATTTTGCAATAAAACTTAATAATTGCTCAATATGAATAAATGAAACATGTATGTGTTAACTAAATTTTAAATCAGATTCATATCTAACTTTCATATAAACCAAGGTTTCAAGCTTTATACAAAATTAAGAAAAATTCCCCGAATTTTCATCAAAATTTTCAACTTTGTAATCAGCAGGGAACGGATTTTTAGGACCTAAAAGCCTATAAAAAAAAAAAAATAACGAAATAGGCTGGAAAAGGCAAAATAAAATAGCGAAAAAGGCAGGAAAAGGCACTAGATATTGCAAAAAAGGCAAAACAAAATAGCGAAAAAGGCAGGAAAAGGCACAGGTATTGCAAAAAAAGCAAAATAAAGCACTAAAAAAAGACAGAAAATACGAAGACCAATCAAAAAAATACATTTATTTTAGAAATGTTTATATTACAAGTAAAAAGAGAAAAACTATGAACTAGTTTCATTATATGAAAAATTTGTACTTTGAATCTTTGACTATTTTATCCTTTCGAGTTTCTAACTCATAAAACTTTAATCTGTATAGTTGTAGTAACATTGAACCACAAGATGCATTTTGAAGTTTTCTGGCAGCATTTTCATTCGATTTTCGCGAAGAAAAGCCTTGAATGTACTAAATGTGCGCTCGACGTAAGTTGATACAAGTGGAGCCCAATTTAAATATGGAACGTTTGAAACGTTCATATTATCAGGAATAAGGGCGTTTTCCTCGCCCTTTATAATTTTATCCACACCCCTTATTGTCTCCAAGCCTACGTTAGCTGAGAAAACGGCTTTGAATTTTTCCAACACCAATTTGGCAAGAGGTCCTTGCGCTTCTATAATCCGCATGGGCATGTGTATATTTTGTATTCTTTAAAAAAAAATTGTAAATGCTATAATCACCTTTTTAAAGGTAGAAAAGGCAAAAAAGGCAAATATCTTAAAAAAGGCAGAAAAAGGCAACATCAAATGTTATATATGGAATCAGGGAAAGCTAAATCGTGGACATTCTTAATCGAATATACTCTATCTCTTTAGCAGAAAAAAGACGATTTCCATAAAATCCGTTCCCTGGTAATCAGTATATAAATAGTTTCACTCATTCTTTGTATGGAGGAAAACGCGTGGAACTGTCAGAAAAAATTATTAAAAATCAACGCGATTTTTTTCCACTTAATTTTTGCACATTAATATACCAAAACTAAATGGGCTATATATAATCTGAATTTATATGCAAATTAGTGGAGCAAAGAACTTCTTGCACCTCGGACTGCCTCTCCAATGCACTTAAACGTATGTTTTCGGGGTCCTCCACTGTCATTTTTCTTCTCGTCTGAGTTGACGTTGGATTATTTTGCATGATTTCCACTAGCTTTTCAAACTGTGGCGTTGTTGTTCGTTTTATTCTGAAAAATGTATTGTATTTAATGAAATTATGTACATATAAAACCAATTACTAACGTCTTTTCCATTTTGAAGTGCGAATCGAGATAACAGTCGCCAAATTTTGACAGCTATGGCGAAGCGAATGTCATTTTTTCGCTAGTGGTAATACAAGAAATTCATTTTCGCCACTCGTTTGCCATTTTGCGGCGAATTCGCCGGTGATTCGCATCAGTGTTGCCGTTTTACCCCTTTGGTGGCTAGATTTAGCTACCACATACTTTTTTTGGCCACATAAATTTAAAATTGCCCCTAGCCCATTTTTAGCCCTTTGGAGAATTTACTTATACTTGGCATGAAAAAGTTGTATATGCTTAATTTGATGTAATTTTTTTTCATTTATGTAAGAGATGAATTTTTAAACTAAGAAAGACTGATATATATACATATATGTATTGTATGTTCCTTACCTTTTTATACATACATACTGTAAAAGTGTTAAGGCTGTTAACTTACGGCCCTTAATTTGTTAAATGGCCCATCAAGCCGTTTGACTGTGTATGTTCTTGTGGTGTGATTGTACCAGCTGCTGGTGTCGTGAGTGGTGAAATTAGCTCAATTTTCAAAGTAAAACGTATTTTGGCGGAAATTCTTGCACTATATAAGTCAAAGCCGTGTTGGAAGATTAGTTTACGATAGTGCAGTTGTGAATTAAGAAAAAAAAACAATGTTTAAGAAAATGTTAGAAAAATTATGAAATTTCGGCTCTAATCATTTCGATTTTTCCTCGAGCTCATTTTTAAAGAAATAAATATTGAACCAGCATGCTGGTAAGTTATAAGCTGGAGCCAGCAAGCCGGTGTGGTATGTTTCCCCTTTTACACAAAAAAGTTTTTGGTTGGATAAAATATTTGCTTTTTTCCAGAGTTCATTGTTTTTCTATACCATTACTTCTTGAAAATGTTTGCGTGTATACTTATATATGTACATATATGTAAGTAAAAAATTTTAGCTACGATTTTTAGCCACAACGACTTTTTTTAGCTCTTTTTTAGCTTTTATTTAAAGGAATTTGGCTACCACTAAAAAGGATTCGCGGCAACACTGATTCGCATTTCATAATTCGAGACTTCGAAGTTCGCCGATATTTTTATTCGCTTCGCAAGTGATAATACCAGCCGTAATTCTGCATCAAAAAAAAGTTTTGAAAAAAATGTCGCTTACGTTTTTTGGGCGGTTAGGGCTCGATATATGGCGCTGCGTCAGTGACATTAAAATAATTTTCGACGAAATCAGTACCCAATAGTTGCATGGAATCATCAATGCTCTTGCAATTGTGGAGTGATTCCTCAGTTCTAGACAAACGGCGTTTAAGGAAAAATGTGTAAGAATATGCACTAACAAATCGATGTCATCTTAACACAAAACTCTTGATTCGCAACGGATCATTGAAAAAGAAAATAAACCTACGAATGGCAACGTCTTGCGCTTATTTACAAATAGTACCACTAATCAATATTTATTTGCGTGACTTAGTTATTTATAGGGCTCGGAATCTCATGCACTAAAAAATCGAAAATATGCGCCAAAAAGAAGTAAAATATGCAATTAAAAATTTTCCTAATATATTATTGCTGGTAAAAAAATAAATAACACATGTATTTTAACAAGAAAATAACGAAAACAATCCACTTCAAAATACAATACATATTTATGGATAAAATTAGTTAATAATCAAGCAGTTAGATACACACCCTTATTCTAGAACCCGAATTTTCGTAATTCGTTAGTCGTAGTTACGTTACGAAAAACGAAAAATCGACATGCTGCAACTCTTGCGGAAACATGTGCAGCATTGCCAGCTGTCAGTTGTTTTTCGAACTCAGCTGTATGAAGGAAAACAAAGAGGAAACGAATTAAAAAAACACTCATCATGTGCTTGTTTATAGTAAAATTGATTGATTTTAAATATTTTGAGGAAAATTATGGATTCTGAATCAGCGTTACCGCCTTGGTAATTTTTAACCAAAATTGGTTGTTTTTTTCTTTATTTATGAAGTTTGGTAATTTGGTAATTTATTTTTCAATTTGGTAACTTTTTCGATTCGGTCTTACATGTCAAATAGGTCAATATTGGTTCTAATTCCACATTAGTAAGTGGACCGTAAGCGTTTCCTTTTATAGAAATACCAGGTAATCCTGAAAGTTTCGCAAGGCGAAAGTTGCTCCTGCGTTCCTTGTCTACTAGGATGGTTTGTTCTTTAACAAATCGCTTGAAAGTGGCTATTGCTAAGTATATCCACCGTGTCCTTTCCTGGAAGGTTTTGGGTGGACCTACCTTTCCCTGTCAGCTCGTCAGCTTTTCAATTACCATCAATTTTCCGGTGTACCCGGCAACCATATATATCAGTGGAATTTTACGCAAATATGTACGTTCTCGTTAAAAACCTACGGCATTCAGCGGGGGACTTCACTCTGTCTATGTGTGAGTCGAAAGCTTTCCTTCAAGCGTTGAATTTTTGATATATTTTTTGTCACTTGTTTACATACAGTGGTCGAAAAAATTATAACCGCACCATATTTTGATAAGTTTTAACATGTTATGTTTTTGTTATTTAATTTTGGTTATTTTTTATAAAAATATTGTTCTTTCTTTAACAGAACTCAAAAAAATTCAAATTTCAAACTTTGTTCAATATTTAAAAAATTCAACAAACTCTCGAAAAAATTTTAGGTTAATAGAGCGCTGATTGCCTGAAAAGCTAGGTACCCTCGGATATACATATGTACAGACATATCGAGCCCTAACTGCCAAAATAACGTAAGCGACATTTTTTTCAAAATTTTCTTTTTGATGCAGATATGTATATTTGTACAGTTCTGCACATAAAATAAGTTTGGTAATTTTTTGTTGAATTTGGTAACTTTTTTCAGTGATTTTGATAAAAAATAAAAAAATTTTGTGGCAACACTGATTCTGATGCATTTGCAGTTATAGCAGCGGAGTAAGAGCGCGCTATGGTAATGGACTCACGAAGGTATACGGAGCTGCCGGGCATAGTAGCCATGGGCGCATCTATGTGAGCTTCTGGTTGAATTGTTGAACCACAAGCCAGAACTCCTTCTATGCCTGCAAAACTGGTTCCCAATCCAGGTAATACAATAACAGCTTCTTCCAAGCCATTGAAAACATGCATTTTGTTAGGTCCATCACCTGTTGCCCTTGCTTCTTCCTTCGGCCACGCTTAGGGATTATAACTCTTACTAAAGGTATACAATATTTCTTGTGCATATCACAGTATTTTTGCGCAGAACCCACATCGAAATTTGCAAAAAAAGTGCGTAGTGCAAACCGAATTTATTAATAATTTGAAACATATATTTTAAATAAAGGTTTAATCCTTTGATTACACGTGTATGTTAAAGTTTTTGGATTCGGGTTATGCGTTTGGACACAACAACCGAAAATCATTGTACAAATAATTAAACCGGACTCAAGTTTCTCGATAAGGGGCAACAAAGATTCTTTTTAGCTCGTTTATATAAAGCAGTGGATAAAAATATACGTATTTGCGAAAGGCAAATTTATCTGTTTAAATAAACACCACTAATGCCATTGTTACGAATTTCGAAAGTTCGAAGATACGATTCGGGTTGCAGCATACCATTTCTACGATTCGTCCGAAAAAATCCGAATGCGAAAGTGTTGCAGAATAGGGGTGACAATCTCGTGTAAATAAACAGTTGAGAAAGTTTGCCATCTTGATTCCACAACTCGTGCAATCTAAAGCCATTTGGCGGCTTTAATGAATTTCAGGACGTCATACAGAGAGAGGCAGCTCCACTCTAAAACATTCTGCAGGAATGGCTTGCAGACTGTCTTTAGCCTCATCTTTGCAAAGGCTGGACACTCGCCAGCGTCATTGCAACAAAGGATCAGTGCTCTGTGCACACTGCAGTATGTTAGTAGGTATCTTCTGTGCTCATTCCTAAGAGAGCTTTGGTCTAAGTGGGTCGTAGGGCACCCAGAACTGCCGAGTAATCCTGTATGATCCTGCACAGTTCCACCTCTGCTTAGCCTTGGAGTGATAAATTTCGGTAACTGTTGCTTTTATCTACCTGAGCGAAGCGCCCATGTCCACCGCGTGGGACACATTCAGTGCCCAGCCGCACCTTGCAAGTTCGTCCGCTGCCATCTTTCCGTAAATGTCCCTATGTGTCAGGAACCATATTAGGGTAGTTTCGTGTTGATCAGAGATATAGGCCAGCTCTCTCCTATAGTCTTCCACTAGTTGAGATCTAACAGAGGTAGAAGAGAGTACCTCAATGTCCGCTTGGCTATCTGAGAAGATATTCCGATGAATATTTAAGATAAACTTGTGTGTTTTTTTTT
>NW_016160543.1:29708-62999 GCF_001687245.7 Rhagoletis zephyria | reverse complement strand
ATTCGGTCTACTGAGGCTAACTGAGCTGCCGTAGAGCAACTCCAGCCAAAGCGAAATTTTAGTTTTACTTAGCACAACATTTGTTCCTAATGCTCTCAAGGCTCTGCTATGCTATATGTACATATGTATGATGGCCTCCACGTGCGCTTATTTCCGTTATTTCTGACTTATTTGTTGTAGCTTCGTATTTTACAATCCGGAATTTGATTACGACTTTTGCATTGTCGTTGCATTTGTGCTGCTACTGCTGCGCCACTTTACTGCTTTGCTGCTTCATTGCACTTCTGCACTGTAGCTGCAAAACACTTCTCCTGTGCTTTCCTCTCGTTTGTCTCCTTCGAAGCTAGAAAACGCTGAGCTTTATTGCTTTTCAGCTTTCACGCAAAATATTTTTCAGTTTCTCCCTTTTTTGCCATATCCGCTTATTGTATTTACTTCCACTGTAGCAAATAAGCAGATATCTTTTATCTTTCAATATATTTTCATATATGGACACTATATTATCATTCCTTTAAGGAATTTTTTTCATACTCAAGACTCTTTGCTTTTCATATGCGTACATATTAGGGTGGTCCTTAAACTATCATGTCAATGTTCATACAAAATGAGGTTAGGTTAGGTGGCAGCCCCGTGTAACCGAGAGAAATTAAATCGAAATTTGTATCACTATAAAGATCAATAGCTGAATTTAAATGTACGAAATCGGATGGTAACCACGCCCACCAGCCTTCCCACGGTATTTTCGAAAAATGCAAAAACTAAGAAATTTCCGTCAATAGGTACTGCATCCAAATGGTGGAAAGTTGGAATGTGAAGTACAGTTTTGGCACAAACTAAGAAAATTATGAAATTTTAGAAAAATGAGCGTGGCACCGCCCACTTATGATAAAAGTGATGTACCTCAGTAGCTGCTTCACGAACCCCCACCAAATTCTATGCAAACATTACTAAGAGTGATACTAAGAAACCTGTTTTTAAATCGGACAATAACCACGCCCTCCTCCCATAGTTTATAAAGTTAGATTACAGAATACTATTTAAGCTAAATCACTCATAATCCACGTTTGCAATAACCTCTTAACAATAAATTATAATATAAGAAATTTTTGTAAAATAGGCGTGGCACCGCCCTCTTACGCTTACGTATGGTATCTCGGTAACAGATTTATCAATTTTTACCAAACTCGGTACACTTATTACCATTAAGTAGTACAGAAAAGCAGTGTGGCACCGCACAGTGATATTTGCTCCCCAATTCGTGCGAATAAATCCAAAAATAAAATATCTATTTTGAGGTTTTATTCTCTTGGTTTGGCGAAAATAATGTTTCAGCTATCGAAACATGTCCAAGACAGGTATCGACCTTTTGCATCTGTTCCTTTGATCAGTGTGAAAATGTTAGTTGACGCAGCGCTCTGAAAAGTAAAAATGTAATGCTAAAGTTTAAAAGAACGCCAAAAGCCATAGAGGCGATCGAATTTAATTTTGTAAAATGGCGTTTTCTTCTACAGGTCAGCCCTATATAAGGTTTAATTTTAATTTTTTTTAATATGTTCAACTGATTAGTAATTAATGAAATATTCAAGTGAATTTTTTTTTTAAATGACATAAGTCATTTTCTCCAAGTTTAACTAATAAAAAATGTATGCTTATTCCAAGATAATTGTATTTTAAACTATAATACTAAATATTGAATCTCACCGTGTCTGACCTTTTGTTTAGGACGCGATTTTGCTCCATATAACATCGAAAAATTATTTTAAGATGATTTTTTTTTTAATTAATTTTTCTCAACCAATTTAATGTAAAATACGCGAAAACATGATTACATTTAATGCAATCGAATTTTTATTTAAAAATTTTAAATACAAACTTAAAGAAACCAAATATTACTTAATTTTACGTGAAATAAAAAATACTTTTGAGCTCCAAAAGATTTCAGTCGCCATATTGAATCGGGCATTTTGTTTTTAGTTATTTTGATTTCATATTCGACCCAAATAACTCTTACATAATATAAACCTAACACATTCTTATTATTATTCGGCAATTTTTTTTCTTTTTACTTCAGATTCGAATTCAGCGACCTCAAAAACCTATGTAAACCCGAATTCAAGTGAATAAACAAATTTTTTAAATTGTGGGCATAAAACGGGTATCAAATATCACTGTGCACCGCCTACCTAAGATAACATAACCCAGTAGAAAAATGTAATGTATAGTTATCAAAAAAATAATCAGTAAAATCCGGAAATGCATTTTTCCCCCCACGGCGATGTCCTAGGAAAATTGGGGCATTCAATTTTGCATTACCTAGTATCGAGGAATAAATCCGATTTAATATGAATTGTTTGGAACTTTTTGGAAACATTAGAATGCTGTTTACATAGTTAACAGTAAGAGGATCGAGAACTCATAAGAAATACATTACAATATTTATAACGCATGTTACTACTTTTCCCACTGGGAAGTTTTATCTAGGTAAGCGCTATACCACACTTCGTTAAATTGGGCATTTTTTCGAAAATATTTGAAATGGAAAAAAAAACACACTTGCTTATCATTTAGTTTACAGAAAGGTGAAACATGTACTTCTTTTTTTTTTGTTTTTGTTTAAAGTGGAATTTCAAACTCACATAACTATATTAGAATCATGTAATTTAAAAATTCAGAAGAAGAATATGTTAAAAATAAGTGAAAAGTAATAGCACTTGCATGCCTCTCAGAAGCCATTAATCGACGAAATGCTTCAAAAACAAGAGTGCAAGAGTTCAGAAATCCTGAATTGCACATACACTAATTGCTTCTTACTTGGTTAGTTGTTGAAACATATTGAATTTGATATGTCAGCAATTTTTCTTACTTTCCAAAAAAAGCTTCAGGTTACCATTAGTCTGCATGTCTTTCACAAAGTTTATTAAATGACACACAAATATATATACGTACATACGTATATTTTGTTCACGAAATAATAAGTATGTATGTATGTGTACACCCTGCAGGATATATAACTAAATTTAAGTTGAATTGGAGTTGTTTAGGAAGAAACTAAGGGTCCCTGTTATCTGTATATTTTCTTTCAGAAACTATATAACGGGTGATTTTTTTGAGGTTAGGATTTTCATGCATTAGTATTTGACAGATCACGTGGGATTTCAGACATGGTGTCAAAGAGAAAGATGCTCAGTATGCTTTGACATTTCATCATGAATAGACTTACTAACGAGCAACGCTTGCAAATCATTGAATTTTATTACCAAAATCAGTGTTCGGTTCGAAATGTGTTTCGCAAACCCAATTGCTGCGAACGGCGACGAATCGACATTTCACGGTCTTCAGCAACACTCTCAGAAACAGACGCAATATTCTCTTCTGTACGCACTGTACGCATTCGTGTGGTTGGTTTAATGTCCAATAAAGTAAACTGAGTGCGAAACTTGGTCACAATCGCATTAATTGTTTGCTCACTTGGTCGATTATGTAGACCATAAATCGGACGTAAAGCGAACCGAACACTGATTTTGGTAATAAAATTCAATGATTTGCAAGCGTTGCTCGTTAGTAAGTCTATTCATGATGAAATGTCAAAGCATACTGAGCATCTTTCTCTTTGACACCATGTCTGAAATCCCACGTGATCTGTCAAATACTAATGCATGAAAATCCTAACCTCAAAAAAATCACCCGTTATAACTCAATTTTTATGTCAATGGCCGTGGAGCATTCACCGTCAACCAACTTGTAACCAACTGCCTTTGGACATCAAATTTCAAAAGAAAAAATAAATACAATATTTGTTTCTTAATTTTGTACAAGTTTTTTTCTTTTATTTACATATTTATTTACATATGCTGCTGTATCGTCAAACATAACTTCAAAATGTTAACATTTATAAAATTTCGATCTTCATTTTATTTGTCGTGAATTCGAAAAAAGTGCATTCAGAGTAAAATTTGTATGAGACTATTTAAAGCGAAATTGAATTAAAGAAACAGTCTTCAAAATACATACGTCTGCAGGACTCCTGCATTACTTTTCCATCTAATTTCAAGTTAGCCGTTTTGTATTTAATTACAAGTTATATCACTTTCTTCAAATGTGTATTCATTTATTATTTACCTTATCTTATCTTATTTGGTTTCTATTGCTCGACGAGTTGAACATAGCCTTGAAATTACTTTATTAAACATTCATCCAAAATACTCCTCCATTCGAACAGTTGGGCCCTGTATACGTCGCATTATATCGCCTTTGGTGAAGCAATTGGAGCGTATAACTAACTATTCATTGCATTATATCGTATCCGTCGCCTTCTCGCGGTTTTTGCTGGCAATTAAGCAGCAATGATGAACAAGGCACTTGGGGAAAACAGTGGAGGAAAAATCGCCGAAACCAAATTCGCCTTAGTATCGGATTTCGATGCGAGTATTTGTTTTTCGATACCTCATTCTAAAGAGGAAAATCTATTCCATCTTTTATTTTAAGAGGAAATAATTTTTATTAAATCCCTCTTTGGGCGTTCTTAGTTATCTAATCGCTGCTTCATACACCCAGAAAAAAGTCAGCTAAAAATATTTCTCTGAACACATGATTTGGTAACTATAACCAAATAATGTAACTATAACCAAATCATGTGTTGTGAGAAATATATTTAGCTGACTTTTTTCTGGGTGTAATTTACTTACTTTATGTACTAGTGAATCAACATATTTATTTTCAGGTTTTCATTTTTCAAAATGTATTTTCTCTCTTCTTTTACATTACAGTTGGAAATTACAATTATTTCGCATATTTCAGTTTTCAATAACTGCGGGCTACGCGAGCGGCTTAACATGTGGCCAATAAATAAATACCTATTATTTGCAATAAACAATCGCACGCATAGTCGCCTAAAGCTGGGGATATATAAAAAAAATTGTTTTAACAGCGCTTTACCAAATATTTGAATGCGGCGCATTTGTTTTTACAGGCTTTCGCCTTTTAGGTATTCGCACAATGCTGAAAAAATAGGTACTCTACATTGATATGTACATATGCATGTATGTGCATTAGGGGTGAAGTTATGAGCAAGCTGAAATGTATTTAAGAAAAATTTAAAACCAAAAGAAAAAGTTGGAAATTAATATGCTTTAAAGCTTTTAATGGAATAAACATTCAGGTCACAATCTAAAGTTTATTTCCATAATCCAAAAATTATAAATTTTGAGTTGAGTATGCAGATATTACTTCTTCGTCTATGTTGTGTAAAACTTTCATAGTTGTATCGATTACCAGTAACTCGCTACAGCCAAATATGTATTAATTTTTACTATAAGAGTATATATAAATTCAAAACTTTAAAGCCGGTTTTCTCGAGTTTTTTTTTGCGCGATATGTATGTTAAAGAAATTTTTTCTTTAAACCTGCTTCGCGGGAAGACAACCCGCCTAATATTGGTACACGATATGCAAGCGAGCAAACAGCCTACCGGCATACACCAACGTCCGCCGGAAGAAGCAGAAATTAAAAACCAAAAAAGGAGCAATAAAAAAACAACACAATTTAAAACAATACTAAAATCAACAAAGCTTCGTAGAATGCTGTCGAAGTTCAAGTGCAAACACATCGGCAAATTTATTTATTTAATGTCAATTGATATACTGTGCCACAATTTGAGCCAACAAGTCGGCAGTCAGTAGTCAGCAGTAAGCTATCATCAGTTATTTTGCCACTGCTGCCATGGCATTCGGTAGATGGGCGCTGGCTGCTTTCAATGACCGTAAACTATCTCACATCAGGATACATGAATACATGACACGTAAATATAGGGTGATTCAATAAAAACGCAGATTTTCTTTTATAATTAAGTAAAACACAACAAAATTGTCAGAAATGTTTTTTTTTTTTAATTCATCCTGTATGTTAATTGTCCATGCCTTTATGGCATACTTCGGACTGTATATCATTTATAATGCGTATGATTTCCTTCATCAACTCTGGCATAATCCTGCCCCTATTATCATAGACCATACCTTATACGCCGCTCCAGAGAAAGAATGGTGCCAAATTGCCAGATTTCGGCGGCATCCTAGGGAAATCGTTCTTTCATGCGCTGTGTGACACGTTGCACCGTCCTGTTGAATCCACATATTGTCCAAGTTCATAACATCTACTCGAACAGCTTTTTTACCAGGACTGACTCTGTGTGTAGTACATGGTTGAGTGGAAGCCTCTGCAGTATAGGTCGAATTAACAAATTCTCAAATGGCAGAGTTGGAGCAGGTGTGTTATGTATAGAACTCTACGTAAATTCAACTTTTACGCTGTTAGCTCTCTGCAAAGACATAACACAAGAAACGCAACAGTATAATACCGATAATAAAAGACGATTTCGTCTCCCACAGCGAAGCGGCAATCCGTGCTCTAAGATCGCTGATGATACATTCTAAATTGGTCGGTAAATGCCTGAACTCGCTATAATTCCCTTGGCACACTTTTCAGTTAAATTGGTTTGGGTCAATGGGCAATTGTAATTGAAATTGTAATAAACTACATGGCTGATTAATTGACAAGGCAGGTTACCCGTGAGATCATCTCTCCTGACAGGAAGAGCATAGCTGCTCCCGTGGCAACCTGTGGACTTTATAGACTCAGCGAACGATAGTTGATAACTCTCAATATATAACGTTGCAAAATCACTCTGGCCGGTATTCGTCCATGGGCCATCAATGGAGCTTCTGCAGCTGGCTAAACGCCAAGTCCCGATTATGACTGGTGTCTTACCTTGGGACTGGAGTATTACGAAGTTTAGTATCTTTTCCAACCCCAAAAATCATCTAGTATGTGGTCGACTCGTTCTGGATACGTATTTGGCCGAGCTCCTCCTCCAATTTGTGGCGTGTGGGCCAGAAAAGCCCCTTGAAGGTTTGTCGGTGCTTTCCGAAGGCCTGCCGCGGTTGGAAAAAACTGTTTATATTTTTGTATGCCGCTTGGACTAGTAATCGCATCTTGGTCCTACCGGGTAGAAGTTTGCACCTCCAACCGCTCGGCTACGACGGCCATCAATTAAATGAAAAAACTTTTTTGTTAAAAATTATATTATGAGTTGTCTAATTATGTATTCAATTATTTAAAGAACAATAGAAACTATTTAAGTGGTTTATCTAAAATTAAACTTTGCTTAGAGGCCAGCTGCCTACAGCCTTCTCCATTTCTAAACCAAGCGTTTTAAGTCCATTCAAGTCGCATGCTTGTTGCTTCTGAACTAATTAAAATTACCTTAAACATTTATACGCAACCATTCGTCAACGAAGTGAAAAGTTGACACTTTAACAAGACAAGAAGGCTAATGGTCCTTACCGGGCTACAAACAAAAAAATAAAAATAAAAATCGCTTGTCCTTGCGCTGACAATGACAGTATCTATATAAAACATGAAAGTTACTAACTACTGTTAGAAGAAGGCAGACATTGTCGTCATAACTAATGTCTGCAGCTCAGCACAAATATACATATTTAGCACAGCGCTACAAACAAATGTCGAGAATTGAATGGTCATTAGATGGAAAAGCGCACGCTGCCAAATTATATTCGTCAAACGCGCAAGACACTCAGCACTCGGACAAGCAAATAAAACGTCACTGTCATTAGAAACAGATACTTGTAGACAGGTGAGCAGGTGTGTGTTCATACAAAATTACAAATACATATATAGCAGTACAATTCCACATGAATGCACATTTATTAATATATACATATGCACTATAGTAGTTACAAATCAAAGTACACACCCAACTGGAACTTGCCTGATATTGTCGAAAGAATAGGTAAAGTGAGTAAAAAAGGGACCCTTAACTTCTTTAAAGTAAGTTTTACCGACCTATAAGTTTCTAGAACAATACGAAACCTTCGTTGTACGCTTCCTAGTGGGTTGGGCGGTTGCCTCCCTCTTACTCTGCTGCTACCAGCGGGTTCCGAGTTGACTACTTTTAGAGCTGGAACGTCGGTGTCCATTTCAGCGGAGCCGCTATGTCTATGTCGTTGTAAACCTCATACATCTCATCGTTCCATTGTCTGCGGTACTCGGTCTGTGAAAAATGCTTTTTACCAAGGACTGACCCAAAATTATTCCGTGTGTAGTACTTTTTATAGAAATTTTTAGGTTGGCAATGTTTTAGTTAGAGCTGAAAAAACATAACGTCTATTTCCGAGCTGGTTTCACTTCACGAGGAGCTTAAATGCAATGAAATTTTCTGAGCTCTTCCTCGATGAACAAAAATAATACTTTACAGTTGAGGAAAAATGAAAAGTGTCCAACGGCGTCCGAGGGAATTACTCAAAGAAAGTTCTATGTAAAGCCCTGTTCCCGTCTGCGGTTGGCACGAATAGCTAATGGAACTTTACAGAAACTGGAATTTTGGCGCAGTTTATTTGGTCTCGGTGCCAAAGGAGGAGAAGAAGGAGGTCGGATGCGGTGGTTCAGCGCAGTTTTTAAAACATTTGCTGAGACAGGGGATTCTTCAACTAAATTATTAGATAGCGCGTTTTTCAATAAAATTCTTAAATAGAGCGTTCTTGAGCCATTTTCTATGATAGGGTATTTTTGAACCGGCTGCCGAGATAGGTCGACCTTCCACTCCACCGTCGATGTATAAACGTAGACGTTGACTTTAAAGTTGGTATCTATTTTCGCGTAGGTTACGGATAGCACAACGAGACGTTGATCCTTTCCCATTAGCTTGAGGTAATAAATTAAAATGTGGATTTCGTTGCTACGGTCCACCAGCGTACTATGTAGTAAGATTAGCCTTGTTGATGCTTTACTTTGAGAATACTGTTCATTCTTTCATTTAGGACCTTATGTGCAACGAGTGTGGCTTAATTTCCTTCAAATTTCTTTAGTAATTCATTTACCACGAGAAACAATATGAGCGTCGATGAAAGTACCATGCCCTGTGGTATCCAGTCCATCGCCTCTGTGGTCAACTAGGTTTCATTTCACTTCTGCACTTATTCTTCTATGGCCATACATAGATGGCTGGGTGCATTAGCGCACACAAGGGGTGGGTTTTGGGGTTCAAACCCCCCCTAAAGCTAATAACCTCAAATACAAACTGTATCTTAAAGCTAAGAATCCAGCTCTCAAGGAAATTATAAGAAATATTTATTATAACTTCTGTTGCCTGAAAAGCGCTTTGCTTTTGCTGCAAGTTTCTATGAGGAAATAAATATAAGAGCATTTTTTTCTTGAGAGCTGCAAACTGATTTAAGAAATTTTGGTAGAAGAAAATTTCTTTTCCATTTTCCGTCCGTCGTTTTATATGAATTTTTTGTTTTTCTTGAGAGTTCAGTTAATTTTTTCGGTATTCGAAATATTAAAAAAATTTAGCAATCGTGAAAACTCACCATCTCTATCGAAAACCAGAAACCAGAAACCAGAAATCGAAAAAATGAGCTTAAAAGTGCAAAAATTTATGGAATCAATAAATTAATTTTTACTGACTCTTTTAAAATTTTCTAATAGGTACTTTTAAAAGTTGAGCGCATCTTGAGTTTATAGAACTTTTTATTAAACAAGTCGAAAGAACACAACCGACTTCAAACTTAGGGGTACCGTTAATTTCTTCATGATCCAATCATCGGATCCCTAAACCAAATTACGGGACGACCCTTGAGGTACCATCTTTCCAATAAAAAAAGGATTATTGAAATCGGTTCACGTGGTCAAAAATTATGTATTCCGGCGTATTGGTAACCTCCTTTTTTTTAGAGTCGGTTAAAAGTGTTTGAGTTCGGTTAATCTTATGTAAATAAAGTGCAGTTTATGGATTTTAAAACGTTTATTTATTTATTACATACTGTACATAAAACTTGCATGAATGTATTTTAAAGAGCGTATTATCTGAAGCAAATTTTCTGTATTTTCTGGTGATACATATTCAGAAATATAAAACCCCCCCCTAAAATATATTCCTGGGTGCGCCCCTGGCTGGGTGTTAATTGGTTGTGTCCAAGCTACTTATAATAACAGTACCTATATCTAATAACCCCTTACAACACATTCTTAGTATTCTGGTGCTTTCTCATTACCATTATCCATTGAATAAACTTAAATTACAAAATCTATATATATGACTGCTCACATTTCACATACATATAACTCCCAAATTTCCTACTGGGTTTCCATCCACGTGCAACAGTTCAAAGGACTTTGACATTTATTTCTTTTCATTTTTTTTTTTTTTGCGAGCAATCACCAATTATCCATGAGTTGTGCGCTATGACTGCCGCAGTGAGTTTGATCCGTGAACGTCGAACGTCGCTAGCGATTCGATGAATGTTGCAAATACAATCGACAGAATTCATTCGACATCAACGTCAATGTAATAAATAATTCTGAAATTGCTTTTGAGTTTTTCTGTAGTCCTTAGGCAACACACACACACACACACACACTTTGCTTTCTACATAACTAATAGCGTAGGAGTCAAAGTACCACATTTTCTCATTTATTTTACTTTAGTTTCATTTATTTGTTAGTCGTTTTCTTCCCTCTAATTTCGTCATCACAAAAGAATACTTGTTAATATGAATTCGAAATGTGCATGCAATATCTTCTACTCAATCGTCTACTTAGCGGTAACGTCTCTAATAAATACATATCATTCGTAGCTCGTAAAATATAAAAAAACTACATCAGCGTAAGGATAAAGAAAAGTTTGCGTGCTATATCGCTTCGCTACATTTACGGAAATTGCCAAGTAAATATATCATAATTGAATTTACGTGTCTAGTTCTGTGGGGTCTCCTGTGAGTACTATAACTTGCTGTAGTGCATTCAATAAATGAAAAGTGTAATTTTGAATAATGTGTTGAAGCTGAAATTTGTTATAATTTTGTGTAGGCATAGATATCAACTTAATTTATTACATTAAAAGCAATTCATGTTATTAGTGGCTGTTGCTTGAATGGAGTTCACATCAGTTCAATGGATTGCATTATATGTATGTGTAGATAACTGTGCAAGTAAATATATACATGCATATGGCAATTGTACACGAATACGAAAGCCAATCTGAATATAAAGACAAATACAAATACAAGGAGAGACGAATTTGAATACAAAAACCGAGACGAATACGAGGATGAACACGAATATGTATACGAATATAAATACGAAGACGAACATGATGACCAATATGAATATGGAAACGAATACGAAGACAAATGCTAAGACGAACACGAATACGAAAGCCAAGTCGAAGGCAAGGATTAATACGAAGACGAATACGAAGATCAATGCGAAGATGACTACTTTCCGGCAAGCAGTCTGGCCTGTCCCCAGACAAGTTAGCGAGAAAGTAGATCAACCCGGCGCCGGGAACAGACACACCTCCGCAAAAAGGACTTCAGGAGGCTAGGGTAACCCTGTCAAAGTTAAGGCTCTGCCACTCCCAGAGGAAAGGGAGCACCGATGAGAACTGCACCATCTAAGTCATTTCACGCCCTACTAAACTTTCTTCTGGAAGACCTACTTGCCAAACAGGGCAAGCGTTTACGCCAATTTCTATTAGTAGTCAAATATTAGTCATGGTCATGACATGATACTAACGGAGTCGACAGGGTCACACAGCTGGTGAAGAGTAATATGGTTCGCCCAAAGGTGATATGGATTCCGAGACACTGCGACATTTAGGGGAAATGTAAAGCCGATGAACTGACGCGAGTTAGCGCTAAGCGCACTGGCTTACTACTGCGCTTAAATAAGCCAAATATCAGCTGATTGCCATCTCTTAGTTAGAAGAAGACTCCCCACTCGGAGTAGACAATTCCTCGATAACTCGGAGGACCTTAAGTGCGTGGATATGCACTGCGTAACTCGATATGGTTTTAGGAGGGCTTGGGTGTTGCTGACCCCACATGCGGCATCACAATGTGCCTTGAGCCTAAGAGCGTCTTATAGACGATCGCGACAGGCTAACTTAACCTAACCTTTATTTAGAGAATTTTAGCCCCTGTACTCTTATCATAACGGATCTTTTAGATCCTTCTTTTAAGAGGGTTAAATGTTAAACCATTAAAAGTTACTGATGTAAAAGTGTAACTGAAAAATTTTCCGATCAAACTTAAATGCGCTATACGACATTACTTTCATTCGAGGTACCACGATTTAAAACGTGTGTGTGCGTGTAAATCAAGAAAAAGTGCATAAATCGATTACTTGTCTTCAAAGATCGATATTAGAAATTTGAAGGAGGTTAAAATCCTGTAACCTCTTCACTTATTTGTGTGCTTTGACCCATTTGTTTAAAATTTTCTACCAAGATAATATGGAGCAGGAATTTTTAAGAAACAAAAATCCCATGTAAAAATTAGTCATTTATGTAATATGCCAAGTTATAAAGTGAAATAAGTTTAACTTTACGCTCGCTTAAACCAATTTGAAATTATTACTTATTGTTGGCCATTAATTGCAAGAAATTGCATTCAAATATACACAAGCCCATACATGTACATATACGTCTGTATGAATAATTGTATGTTTGCTTTCTATTAAAATTTAAGTTGAGTTCAAGGTAGAACAAAAAATAATATTCACTCTCCATGCGCATTTTTGCCTTATTTCAAATACCCACCACCGTCGCAAGTCACAAACATTTTACGCTTGGGAAAGGTCATTATAACTGTTACCGAAATTAAATGGAATCCCTTAAATATTTTTGGGGGTGAAAAAGTATACACCAAAGTAACCTAAATTCGTTCGTTGGTTCATTTCGTTTTGAAGCCAACCTATAATTCAGTAACAGAGAGACATTTGCTATCAAAATATAACCGCTATTTTTACCACGCTCTCCCTCTCTCAAGCAAAAAAAAAAAAAATATATATATATGTCGAATTCTCTCTCTTAAATGTCGTTTGAAGTTCTCCCAACTGCAAGTGTAGTGTGCAAGGCCACCCACCACTCATACATACTACACACATACGTACATAAGTGCCTCACGTGCACGACAAGACGAATGGTATGTAAGAACGAAAGTTCGGTAGAGATGGTGAAAAGCTCCGTGTACGCTATCCGTTGGTATTTCACAGTACATATGTACATGTGTACTTACTGTCACATCGTCAGGTTTATGCCAAGTTCGGTTAAGGTGTGTTAAGCCAGTTTAAAAGAGTAAAAATATTCACGCAAGCATTTATGTATGTATGTATATGTAGTAAATTGTGATTGTATGTGTACATATAAGCCGACTTCGGCTGAAACTACCTTAACCACAACAAGGTGTGAAACCGACAACGAAACGCATTAACACCAACAAACGCACTGAATGCCAACAATGAAAGCGAAACCAACACCAACACCAACACCAACACCGACGACGAAACCATTGCCGGCAACACCTGCTTTAGCAGCAACAGCAAGAGCACTAATACATTTAAGTACGTGCATACATTAAAGTAAAATTTATGTAGAGGCTTCCACCACATTCGCATCGGCACTTTGTATATTTAATTATAATGCAACGGTCACTGGAGTGCAACTTAAGTTAATTAGTCACCAATAAATGAACTCAAAGCCAAGTAAGTAGAAGGGCGTGTGGGAAGGTGTGTATGTATTTAGTAATGCGCTTGGCAACTGTTTTGACTGTAACAGGAGTGTAATAGGAGCGCTTACTTAGGAGAATTTTAAGAATGTTAATGGCATTCCGTTTGTATTTCTTCATATGCCGATAAGATTTGGGTTAGGTATGCAAGTGCAAAGTGAAATGTGAAAGGAAAGTAATTTCAGGGACTGTGGAATTTCAGAACCTCAAGCATGTGTTTGTAAAGCAAATTTTTCTTTCATCATAGAAGTTTATTAATTTACAAATATTGAAAGTTTAAACAATTAAAAGTTATATATTTTTTGTAATTTTTTTTAAGAGCAAGAGTAAAATAATGTAGAAATTTTTAATAATATAATTAGTCATATTGAAAATGTAGAATACGAGTAAAACTCTGTTTTTTATTTAACTTTTATCAATATTTTCCATATTCCCGAAATATGTGTGAGCAGGGGCGTAGGACGAACATAATAATCTCAAACCGTACCGTGAAGTACAGTACGACCTCGGCATAACAAAGTTGAAGTGGTGGGACAAATGCTTCGCTATATCTATAGCTTCGTTATATTTATAGAATATCAAAACCTCGATACTACGAACATCATTGTCAACATATTCAGAATTCGCTATGTAAAAACTTTTCGTTATATTTATAGAATATCAAAACCTCGATACTACGAACATCATTGTCAACATATTCAGAATTCGCTATGTAAAAACTTTTCAGTCGACACTTCGTTACATAGAGGCTTTTGCTAACGGAACCTTAACTGTCAATATGTTCCGAAGGTTTTCATACTTAAAATGTCTCCATTATAGTATCTATGGAGCATTTTTGCATGAAAAATTTCGCAACAACGAGGTATTTTCAGGGACGCAGCAAAAAATTTTTTATACTGAGTTTCTAGTTTTATCAAGGTTCGTTATATCGAGGTTTCACTCTATTTTGTTAACTTTTTGAAAACCAATTTAATTTATCAATACAAAAAACTGGCAAAATTTCCCTTAAATTAATTTTAAAGGCAAGACTGCTCTTCCCAACACACATCCCTTAAAAAACTACTGCCAAATTTTGAGAAAGTCGTGACTCTTATAGCCCAGTTATAAATACTTAGCTTTGCAGGAGAGTTGTCACATAAGAATTTGCTAAATGGGCATTGCGTCTAAGATGTTACCCAACGCATAACACTTAACATGTAGAATTCTATTGGGTTATGATTTTTACGTAAAAATGGTATAGCAGTGCAAGTATGCATAACTGGGCTATTAGTTTACAGGATAAAGTACCAGTCTTTGAAAGTAGGCAACATCGGAAATTTCGATGTAAATTATAAAATAAATGAAATTCGTCCAAAATCCATAATTTTCCATACCCAACTCAGTATTGCTCCATCACGCAAAGAGGCTATGACTATTCTGCAATTGGCATGGCGGAAAATTTCGTAAAGTTGATGAAACTCACTCTCTCAAAACCAGGGAACGAGATTGGCGTCCCAGTTTTGATTTAGTTCTGCATGAGAACAAAATGTAATGTCAAGAAGGTTCCCTCAAATGACCCAAACGAATGGGAACAAAATGAGAACAAATGGTTTAGGAACGTTTCCATAAAGAAAAAAATGTGAACAAAATTCTCGGGATTTTTTTCAAGAAGAACACAATGAGAACAAAACTTTCGGGAACGTTTTCAATTAGTACGAAGTTATCGATTTCAAGGAGGATCAAATAAGACCAAAAGTCTTGGAAACGTTCTGCCAGACACAAAACGAGAACAAAAGATTTGAGAGCTTAACGTTAAGAATGAGAGAGAGAAGAGTCAGCGTTTTGGGATGAGAAATTGTTTCAGTGAGAACCACGATTGTTAATTCTAAGCCAGAAGAAATAAATCATTCAACTTCCAGATCGGTTATCATTAGCGTGAACTGTCCATTTGCAGAAAAATTTTTAATTTTTTGTGTAAGAAAAGTTCGTGTCTCAAATTTTTCGCTAACTTAATTTGTATAATTAAATTTCGGTTCCTTTTTGATTAATTTTAATACTAAAATATTTCAAACTAATGAACGCTATGTGAAAAATTTTGTTCTCGCTTGCATTCTTCGCGAATAGTTCAGAAATGATTTGTTGCCGTTTCTTTCTCTATGAGAAAATTCCTGAGACTTTACTTCCCAAACTGTTCTTCGAGATAAAGTTCCTTAGACTTTTGATCCGGTTTAGTTCTTTTCCAAAACGTTCCGGATACTTTTGTTTCCATTTTTTCTCTTAGAAATATTCCCGAAAGTATTGTTCGCATTTTGTTCTCATTGGGAACGTTCCTCAGGGTCTCGTTCTTACATAATTCCCATTGAGAACGCTTACATTTTGGTTTTGTTCTCATCAAGTCGAAGCAATAGCGCGTGCTAGTATCAAATAAATTCTTTTGTGTCAATATAAATATTTGAAATTTATAAATTATTAAGTCTACATACTACATAGGTCATAAATCATTTCACTAAATGGCAGTTTTGGCTCTTTTAAGACTTAGATAATTCTAATTTGTTGACCAACTGGTCGCCCACTTCAACTCGTCTACTCATTCAAGTTCATAAATAGCTATCTATAAACATGCATACATAAATTTCAAACTCATACCACCACCTTATCAAAATGATTTCATATGCCTTTTAACCCATCGATTCGCTTCATCACCTTCATACTTTGTATTTTGAATTTTGCCCGTAAGCAAATTTTTGGCTTCCCCTAAACTCACACACATACATAAGTTTTCGTGTTCATGAATGCAATATTTGTTAACTTTTATGTCAAAATTTCAGCATAACTAACTTTTCGGACGTAATCTGAAATGTTTTGAAATTTCTGATTTACTGGAATATCCTAAGGAAGTTACACAAATTTGCGTCAGCGCTTAGCAACGGTGCACGGAAAGGCAAACCACATTCGACACATGTCTAGGAAAAGTAAACACCGGCACCGGGTGAAATCAACAAAACAAGCAGCGGCCACAACAAAAACAACGATAATCGAAACTTGATGAGGCTGCTAACGAAAAGATATGTAGCTGCGTCTACCTGCACCGCCGCTTCGGCTTCACATTTCACTTGAGCGCTGGTCACTAAGCATTATCCTGACTGCAGGCGTAAATACGTATTACGACACCACTCAGCTGCTAAAGTGCGCTTTTAACAAGCAGCCAAGAGACAGCAATGAGGATAGCAAGCAGTCAGCAGGCATCCTCTATGGACAAGCCAAGCCAATAAGTAAGCTTACTAAGCATAATGCCAACTTGCTTACATACATACATACATACATATATATGTATAAACTTATTTAGTAAAGAGCGTGTTGCAAGAGTTGATATACTATATGTATATTGTATTTTATTTACATTTACGCCAGTTAAATTCACTCAATATGCCAATAAATTGTGTATACATACATAAATGCAAGTTGAAAGCTAAGTTTATGGTGATTTTCGGGTAGCGAGCCGCATGCACTGTATGGAATGGGATTTATTTTGCAATAACTTGCCTGCAGTCATGGTTTAATAAGGAAGCGTATTTTGTACGAAAAATGGCATTTGTGTATTGATATACACCCCACAGCATATGGCAATGAAGTGACTGAGCTCGTTTAAAAGAAAATATTTGCAAGCAGACATACGTACAGTATTTACTTGTAATTTGTATGTACATTAGGGTGGTTCAAAACAAGTAAAGTCGGAATTTTAATGCTCTCACCCTCTTGGATCGAAAAAATATACTACTATTTTTTATTTTGAAATCAAAAAATGTTTAGAGGTCGCTCAAAGCACTCAAAGTTTTCCGTGTATTTTATATGAGGAAAAAACCACTTTTCCTAGAAATGGTATCGAATTCTTGAAAATCAATATTTTTCTATCTGAAAGACCTGGTTCTCTTCAGAAGACTTCCAGTAACAATACAAAATTGTTTATTTAACCATTTTTTAATACTAAAGACTTTTTTTTTATTTCTTCCCCCATTTCATTTTTTTTGCATTTTCTGGGAGTTTTGGCAGACCTATAAAATGTAGTAACTATGAAAAAATGTTTAAATAAATAATTGGGTATTATTACTGGAAGCCTCCTGAAGAGATATAAATTACAAGGAAAACTTGAGCGCTTTGAGCGACACCTAACTATTTTTTTGATTTCAAAATAAAAACCTTGGCGTATATTTTTTCGGTATAGAACAATCCTAGGTGGTGAGAGCATAAAAATTCTGGCTTTACTTTTTCACGTGCATTTTTGGACCACCCTAACGTGCATATGTACATACGTATGTAAATACAATTGATATCGAAACAAACACAAAAGCATACGAGCGTACTTAAAAAAATAAGTTTAACGAATGGCCTTAAAGTACGCACTCGACATAATAAGAGTCTGATGATTTCAAAAAAAAAAAAAAACATTATTCAGTATATAATAATAACGGGATGGCAAACCGCCGAGACCGGTCTGCATTTGAGCCAAATTTGGCAAGGTATGAACAACAACAATAACCGAAACTCGTTCCAAAATACATAGGTTGATCAAACTTTCAGAACAATCAACCAGCGCAACACCATAAAAGAAAAGCCTTTCTTCAAGGCCTTCTTTTTTATCATTTGAAGTGATAGACCCTTCTTCCTGGATTCCTTACTCGTCTTGGAAAAGACATCCTTATAATCAGCGAAACACCCTTCACATGAAGATCAAGAAAAATATCCAGAAAAAAAGGAAAATGGAATCAATTCAATTGCGAAGTTGAATGAAACATTTTTATACGATTAACAAGTGAGACAGGTATAAAAAAANATCAGCGAAACACCCTTCACATGAAGATCAAGAAAAATATCCAGAAAAAAGGAAAATGGAATCAATTCAATTGCGAAGTTGAATGAAACATTTTTATACGATTAACAAGTGAGACAGGTATAAAAAAACTCAATAAAAAAAAATTACGTGCGTTGTCACCTATTTATAAACTCAAAATTTATTTAATTAACAAGCTAAATATTTGAAATGGATGTCAAGCGGGAGAGTCTAAGGAAAGCTTTACAACTAAAATATATTTCAAGAGGGTTGCCACCTAATCAAAAAAAACATAAATTAATTTAAACCTTTTAATATACATATAGAGCGGTTAATGGGTAAAAGGTAAAAAAGACTTTGTTCATGTATTGGTGGAGGGGATTGCCACCTGTTCAAAAATTCAGAATCAACTTAGTTCACGAGTTAGATAAAATATTTTAATATGGGGGTCAATCTATAGCTGCCACCTGTTTAGAAACTCTAAATCAATTTAATTAACAAGCTAAATTAAATATTTGAATAAGGATGTCAAACGAGGGAAAATAATCATGAAGAAGTTAAAGAAAGTTTATCTCCAAAATAGTTTGCAAAGATATTACTTCCTGTTTTAAGAGTAAAAAATAACTAAATTAACCCTTCTTCAATGTTTGGGTCAAAACGACCCAATTTTCATGAAAAAATTCTTTAATTAGAGAGTTAGGTAATTTTAAATAAGCTGCGACGTTGTCTATTCGTTAATAGCATAATCAGCTATTGTTTAGCAAAAGAATCCGTTTCTATTTCTTGGTTTATTCAGATATGAAGGCGAATGCATCGTTCCAGATCTGAACTAAAGTTGAAATCAAGGTATCTTATATATTTACACCAATTTTGTTTTAGTATTTTATGTTGAATAAAATATAACAATTTGGCACTGATATGAAACTAAAATTATATTCATAAAGATAAACCCTATCCACGAAAGATAACTCTTCAATCACACTTAAACGGCTGAATGAAATAGTTAAAATTTGCCACAAGCATCGCCTGGGGAAGTATTGAAATTGGCTCCATAAAGATAACAATCTGAGTAAGAGCGTAAAATGATAAGCATATTTCTATAGCATATGGTAGCACAGACTGAGATGAAGCTGTAGCATTTTGATAGCATAAAGTTAAACCGAATCGCACGCGGGCGGAAGCGTCGGCAAAGGCCATATGAAATCGCGGAACTTGGCGTGAATAGAGGAGTAGCTTTTCCTGTAGATTAGTCAAAGCACCCTTAAATTTCAGTCGGCAGCCACTCGTTCGTACGACAATTTCAAATAATCATATCAACTTCTCGCCGCTGTACTTGAATAGCTCAGCTATTGAGCCACATTTTCAAACAATTATCAAGCTTAACACACCTACTAACGTAAAAGAACATAAAACTCAAGATAGAAATAGTGTGAATATTTTTTAAATGTATTTGTATTAAAAATATCTTAAAACAAATGAAAATTAAAGAGTTACTCAAACAAGCCTGCATCAATATTTAAACATCCGCTCGAACGCATCTACGGAATCCTGCAATAACTGCATAAATGTGTAAAGAATATTTCCCATCTCCAATTTGCATTATGGCACTTTATTTGCTTGTTGCCACAGATCCCACTAACACACTGAGCGTATTATGTTAGATATATATACATACAAGAATGGATATTACTTCAAGGAAATGTTATATATCAATATGGAAATGATACATGCATATGTATGTATACTAGGGTGGTGCAAAGAAAGTATAGTCGTAATATTGAAAAAATATACAATTGTTTTTTTTTTTGGAATCATAAAAATACTACTTTAGAGGTCGCTGAAAGTGCACATTTTCATGTATTTTATGTGGGGAAAAAAAAATTCGTATAAATGGTATAGAATACTCGAAGATTTATTTTTTTCAATCGGCAAACTCTATTCTCACCAGGAGACCTCAAGAAATAATACCCAGTTTTTTATTAAACCATTTCGAGCCCTAACCGCCAAAATAACGTAAGCGACATTTTTTTCAAAATTTTCTTTTAGATGCAGAAATATTCCTAGACCATCTAGATACATTTCTGCATCAAAAAGAAAATTTTGAAAAAAATGTCGCTTACGTTATTTTGGCGGTTAGGGCTCGGTTTGTTGATATACACTTTTTTTGTGGGTTCCCCAAAAACCCCAAAAATGCATTGAAGGAGCCCATAAAATATCGTTAAATAAAGAGTTGGTTTTATTATTTGATTGAAAAATATTGATTTTCAAGGAGTCTATACCATTTCTATGAAAAATAGTTTTTCCGCATATAAAATGCATGGGAAACTTTGTGCGCTTTGAGCGACTTCCAAATATTTTTTGATCTAAAAAAAATTAGAGGGGTATATTGTTTTGATGTAGAACAAAGCCAAAGAGCATTAGAATTCCGACTTTACTTTTCTCACGTGCATTTTTGGACCACCCTAATGTATACGTATGTACGTATGTAGCTGGCTGGTACATAGCTGGCTTATGAACACAGCAGCAGAATTGAATATCACAATGCCGCACAATTCAAGCATTAAAAATTGGAATTTCTACAATGGGAGCACTTGGAGCTTCTATGCAAATGCGATCATACATATGTGTACATTAGGGTGGTCCAAAGTCAGAATTTTAATGCAAAACAAATATTCAGAGCCCGCTCAAAGATTTCCATATATTTTATATGGGAAAAATTTTTCGTACAAATCGTATAGAATTCTTGAAAATCAATCATTTTCTTTAAGAAAACTGTGTTGCTCTTCAGGAGACTTACTACCACCCAATTCTTTATTTAACAATTTTTCAATATTAATTATTTTTATTGGTTCCTCAAAAACCCCAAAAAAATGCAATAGGGGAACCCATAAAAAATCGTTAGTATTACAAAATGGTAAAATACATTATTTGATATTTTTATTGGAAGAGCAGCAAAGTTTTTTGATCGAAAAATATGGCTTTTTTAAGAATTTTATACCATTTCTACGAAAATTTTTTTTTCCCCCCATATAAAATTCATGGAAAACTTTGAGCACTTTGAGCGAGTTCCAAATTTTTTTTTTCAAAATAACACAATTTTCAATTAATATAGAACAATCCTAGGGGGTGAGAGCATTCAAATTCGTACTTTGATTTTTACTCATGCATTTTTGGACCACCCTAATGTACATATATTTTATTGCATTTCAATTCCAGTATTTTCTTTCATTTTTAAGAAACTATGTACCTGTAGGGATACGTTGAATTTTTAGAATAAAAGTTGTATGAGTCGTGGTAGTTGTATCCCTCTGCTTTTATTAAACCTAAAATGTAAATAGTCTAAATAAATTAACTTAAATAATTGAGCTTTAGTGTTATTTAAACTTCTTGTTTCAATAATAATTTAAATAACATCTACCTAATTGTATCTGAAACTATAAGTGAAATGACACCAATTAATTTTTCCTGCTGCTTCAATGACCAAATTTTATTGTTTATTTCGCATACATCTTTGACTTTTTCTGCTCAAATAAATGCATAGAAATGAATTGATTGAAAATTCCAATTTACATATTTAACACATATTCAATTTACTTATGTGTACATATATATGCACATACCATATGAATTTTCTAGTATAGTGTATACACTCTACAAAATCTATTTAAAATTTTTTGTTTTTTTTTTAATTTTTTGGTAAATTTACAAGATGAATATATATTTTTCTCGTTTACACATTTTCGTGTGTAAAAATCCTTTTTGTTAGCAGCTTTACACAATTCTACGGGTAAAATCAAACAACAGATGTGTACTTTGTAGCTTGGACGCACTTTCGTAGTAAATTTACGCACACCACAACAGCTATATTACACTCTAAAAAGCCCGAAATTTAAACAAACTGTTCCTTGAATAATGGAGCATGTAATTTCGCGAATAATAAGGTAGGAAATCAGTAACATACCTTTTAGCTAGGAAATCTACACATTTTTTTTAGAGTGTAGTATATATATCCTTGTGCCTGGTTTCCTACATACACCTGCATTGGCAGATTTTCTTCGGATTTTCACAGCATTTCAATTGTAGCCAAAAAAAAATTCATTTTCAAGGTGCACCGATGCCTGCCATACATACATGCATGTCTGTCTTTATCTCGCCATCAATGTACACATAGTGAAGTAGCTATGCAACTTGTTTGTATGTAGGCAAAAATATATTTTATTCCTGTTGGCAATTGAAATGGAAATCAATGACCTTGCAATCCAGGCGGCAGAAATTGAAGATGGATTGCATGCGATAAAATTCTTTACTAGGCTAATGAAACAAAACTTCAACGTCAGTTAGGTACACCCTTAGATTTTCAATTATTTTCAATTGGCTTTTTTCTACCAGGTTGAAATCCAATAACTGTATTGAATTTTTTTTCAATTAAGCATTTGTTTTGCTTTAAGTATGCATCTGGCCCAAAAATGCGCTTAACTGGTTAAAAAAGTTAATTTATTAAAACGATCAATGGATTATCTTGAGGGCAGTGCTTCAATCAATTTAACTTTATTAACTTGGTGATTATGTGTGGTGCGAGAAGAGGCACTACGATCTAAAAGATTTTTTTATATCTAAAGAGAGTACAAAACGCAATATGCTCAAAACAATATCTGCTTCCTTACTGAATCATAAAGAGGCCTTTTTAGCAGAATTCTTTACTTCAAAGGGTTCAACTATTTGAGTTTTAAAATGAATTAGTCTTTTGTCTGACAAAAATCGGACAATTTCAAAGAATGAATTCTGAATTCTCATCATTCCACAGGTAGATACAGATTTCTCACTCTGTGACCACACCTATTCTCTGCAGGTGAAATCGTGGTCGGTTTTGGGCGGTCAAGTGTCCAGAGAGTAGATAGTAGTTCCGTAGGGAAATAATTAAACAAATAAAGATTCTAAAAATCAACACAAAACAGTTGATATGCACTTTGACACTTTACCCATTTTTAATCGGAGAAAAAGTCCGGGCTGTTTCGGGCAGGAAGAAGAAGACACTTACGATCCAATACGTTCCAATTTTCGCTCTCTATTACCTATTTTACATAAAATTAATAAATTTTTTAAATTTCCAAAAGTGTGCGCATATTCAATTTTTTTCTTTTAAGCGTTCAAGTCTAATTTGACACCTCCTGTGGAGTTCCTTAAAAGTTACATCAACTGCCTGCAAACTTTCATTCGCCGCAAACACCACCTACTTCAGTTAATTAAATAGAGACTCCTCAGTTTATTGAAGTGCATATTTTTCCTTTTTGTTTTTTTTTTTTTACCGAAGAGAAGCATCAGACCTCGGTTTATTCAAGTTTTTTTTAACCACTTTTCGTATACAAATGAATTTATTGCTAACAGGAGAAAAATACATGGAAGTACGTACACAGCCTTGTATGTACCAAAATATTTTTAGTAGCAACAACATCCTCATAAAGGCTTGAACAGCATGTCAAAATTAAATATTTCATGTGAATAGTTTAACAGCGTATAAAATGCTCGAAATAACGAGTTTATCAAGGGGGTATTCACTCATAATTTCCTATTTGTTCGAAAATTCAAGAGATTGCTAAGCGTAAATCACTCATTTTATGAAAAGTGGTTTTACTATGTTTTTTTTTTTTTGCAAGGCAATTACGACAAAACATATGTATATACAATTTTAACACTTTTTGCATAAAATATACAAAAATAAAATTAATACGCTTTTGTGTATTTTTTTGTGTGTGCGATTTTTATACGAAAAACATCGAAATTAAAGTGAAAATTGTTTGCATTTCGGTAGCTCAGAACGTTCGCTTGTGCAATTGTAAGTATGCACTTTTATGTATTTTTTGTGTATTTTGTTAGAATTTCTCACCACTTCAGTGCATTCCTTGGTGTACATTTCAACGCGAATGAATGTAAGTTTCAAAGCGAAATACAAGCAAGAAAAAAGGAGAAGCAAAAAAGTATAGGAAAAATACAGATGCTGCCAGACATTCGCAGAGGCATGCCAAAACATTGCTAATTTGTTTCGGAATGTAAATCTCTGCTTAGAAGTGGGCTTTCTGGGCGGTGAAATGCAAATTTTATCAATTCAATGTTGTTATTTTTGTACTCAACAATTTTGCCATGACCATGGTAGCGTAACTGTTGGGTATAATTAGAATGTATATACCTACAAACATACATACCTACTGCGGACATTAGTTGTCGTTGGTACTCGCACTTGACACCTTATTAAAGTGGAGGATTGGAAATTCTCTAAGAAAATGTATACGTTGGTATAAGTCTTTGTTTGCTGTTTTTTACAGGCACAATGGAGTGTGTGCGCTGTGGCCTTGTGTCTATTGTTCCCTCAAAATTCATCACAATACCTCATCAAAATCTGAAGCCTTAATGAAGCTTAGTAGTTTCAGCTGCGGGAGAGAGTCAATGTGCGTAGCTCCCACAGATGTTTCTGCCGTCGAATCACAATAAATATATAAGCCTTTTGGACTAATTCCATGGGTGCTCTTGGGGGTTTGCAGCCTTCTTCAATGAGTCGTCTTTTAACTAGACCCACCTACGGACATGTATTTCGACCCACTGAATCTGGATCCGAGGTCCGATCGAGAGGTAATTTCTAGAATTTTCTGGTTTCAGGCCACTTTATTGCCGATCATGGACGTTTTCTCAAAGTTTGTTCTGTTAATCATGTCATCTTTGTTGAACTAGGGGATTGAGAAAGAATTCTGATTTTTTGAAGGTCCCATGCCTACGGAATTTTAGTTCATCTGTACATATTTATGATATATTTATTTCCAAATTACATTTTTTTTGTAAATTCAACAATTTTATTCAGCTGGAGTCCTTCTTTTTAAACAAAACTCTTTCGAATAACAAGAATATTTTTTTTTCAAAATTTCCTTTTTAGATGCAGGAATGCTCCTAGATGCCTTCGATTCAAATCTGCATTAAAATTCGTGTTTTAAGAAAATATCGCTTACGTTGTTTTTGCGATTATGGCTCGATATACATAGTTTTCAAAGTTTTCTCGTAGCGTAAATATTAGGAAGGCCTTTTCTGTATTGGGAGAACCTATGTCGTAAGTGGCTTGGTTCACTTGGTGTTCCTAATAACGTTGATATCGATATTAACAAATATCGGCATTGCTAAAAAAATATTTATTGACATTGAAAAAATATATAGATACCAGGTTTGGTCTCATAGTATACAAAAATTGGACTCATTAAATATTTAACATCCCACATTATTTTTTTAACCTGCTAAAAAGTACTAAGCATAGATAAATTTTTCGAAGCTGTAATTTTCTATCGAACTAAAATCAAGTTTTTCATAAAAATGGAGTCGTCATTTTTATCACTGACACTATAAAGTATGCATGCAGTATTTATCGAGACTAGTGTACGCCCCGCGGTGGAAATTCAACCACTAAAACTAAGGGGAGCTGTGGCGAGTTGAGCTGAATTAAGTCTAGTTGAGGTGGTATAAGGTGAGTTGAGGTGAATTAACATTAGCTGGGGTGAGTCAAGTGGAGGGGCATTCATTTTTATACCCGAGCACATTTGTGCACAAGGGTATTATAACTTTGTTCACATAACGGTTGTTTGTAACAAGCAAAACGATTCGAGAGAGATATAGACATGTTTATACACAAATATATAAATTACTTCCACTTTTCTATAACGGTAAATACATGTCATAAATGCTTTAAACTTAGATATTTCGAATTTTAAGGACGCTAATTTTACCCAAAATTGATACTAACAACAATCACTTGAAAAGAAGTAACATTATTATAGAATTTTGGAAAATGGGCGTTGTGCCTCCCACATATATATTATATAGATTTATCTCATTATATCTAACTGAACATTCAATCGAAGATGTTTGAAATAGACGTGAAACCACCCCTGTTTACCACGTAGCGGTAGTTCTCGGAAATGTAAAAAAAAAAACATATTGAATACGTGCGCCGGGTAATGTTCGGCTCCGCCCGAACTTAGACTTTTTTACTTGTTCTATTTCGGGCATTAAAATATTGATAACTGAGCAATATTTTAAATTTAGGAAGCCCAAATGTTTGCTTGGTTAAAAATAATCTAATTCATTGAAGTTTAAAACCATTTCGTCAATTTAATCTTCAATCAAATCGTAACACAAGAGTTTGAAGCCCACTCGATTTGAAACCACTATCAAAATATCAATCACATTTAGTTTATGTAAGCACATACATACATAAGTATTTTTATCTCAACTCGCTTGAAACCAAATTTCTGTTCGACTGATTCTCAGAGGACATGAATTTACATGCTTTTGCTATCTAAAATTGTGAAATCTTCATCTAAACCAACGCACACATCATGTCTACCAGACAAGGACAGACGAAAACCTATCACCATTGTCGTTAGTTGTAGCAGCATAAACAACAGAAACAAGAAGAAAAACAAGATCAGCATCATTTGCGGCGAAAAAGCGTAACTGCAGTGGAAAAAGTTCGGCAGCTGCACGCACATTCGTGCCTAAACACAAGTGTAACTTTTATGCATCCACGTATGTACTACATATCGCCTATCAGTGGGCCAGTATTCGCAACTGGGCAAACAGTAGTCATATTAGCAGCAATAATTTTCCGACATCAAACACATTTTTCCTGCACGCCAAACGGAAATGTTGTCACAAGCAACTCTGAAATGTTGTTAGCAGGTTCTTTACTGTCGAAAGGGGGCACACAACTGCCACATTACCACATTGGGCCTTATCTTGAGGTCGTCTCTTACCCCCTTTCTCTTTATACATATACATTCTACATCATGGCCCATTTAGAGACTTTTGAAAGATCCATTTAGTTGGTTAGTGGCTCAGATGCGGCATCACATTTTGGGTGGCAGGCAATAAACGAGTTTCCTAAGTTGTCCTGTCAGGCACGTGTGATAGTACTGTATACGTGCACCCACGCTCGGACGTGTGTACCATGCTTGCATAATGCACCTATATGCATATGTATGTATATAAGTTAGCTAAGATGGCGCAGGTTGCTAGTTACTCCATGTCGTAGCCTACATTCTACGTGTCCTATTTGGTATTTATGTTGGTATTTGTACTTGATCCTGTTGCTGGTTGGCAATACTTTTGCCGAAAAGCTGCCATGAGTAACTTAAAACGTCGCCACAACCAACTTCTACTATGCCTTTTAAGCCAAATTACTGGCTTAACAAGGTGGAAAAATTGTGGTTGCTTTACATATTTTATGAAAATGCCGCTTTGATGTTGCTTGAGGTAACTTTTGTGGCGCGCGAGTACACAATACGCTAGTTTACTCCGTCAATTTGGCTTAAATAAGTGCATTTTGTACGAAAAAAGTGGAAAAACCCCAAATCCAAGACCATTTCACACTAAAACGTGAATTTTAAATGCAAACTTTTCTTGATTTATGCTCTGACATGGAATACGACTGTTCCAAAGCAATCATAAGGCAGCTTTCCAACATCAAGGATGCTCTGCGGAGGTATGTATACCAACAAATATGTGGATAAACAGAAGCTGCAGTACTTTTCGGTAGCATATGCAGCTCACTTTTCAAAACGTAAGGAAGAAGGTGTGCTGGTAAGTGAGATTCGTTTAGCGCGCTGGCGCTGTGGATTATTAAAATTTAGACCGACGAAGTTAATAGGCAATGCCCTCATGTAGTTTCTGTGAAACTTTGACTTGTAAGTTGTTGATAAAATCGACACTTGCCATGACAGCCACCTCTCTCTCTCTCTCTTTTCTGTCTCTTTTCTCTCTCTCTGTCCCAAAACCCAAGAATATTTTCAAGCGAACAGCTGGAATCCAGCTCCAATAAGATTAGCTTTAAATGCGAATATAAATACATAAATACACTGAGAGAAAAAACGCGTGTAACATTGCGAAAAATATTGTGAATTCACTGAGGGAAAATACGCATAGTAAAAATGAATACTTTTTATTTGATTAACTTTTTAAAATATTCGTATTTAAAAATAATGCTTTTTTACCACGCACCCGTACTCAACATTTGAAATCATATTTACATGTCTGGCTGTAGCTGAGTCCGCAAAGATGCTTGCCACAGCTTGTTAATTTCCAGAGAGTCCAAGTAAAAATCCCATTTTAGGCTGCATGGAAATTCATTTTATTTTTTGTTATATCCGTCTAGTTCAAAACGTTTCATTTTAATATGCGCGTATTTGAATTGAATATTTTCATACTAAATAATAAAACCTGTATACACAAGTTTATTACGAGTTGGGTTGGTGATCTTTCATATGTATGCGTATTTTTTTTTTTTAATTTAGCACTTTTTTTTTAATTCTAAACTTTTTTCTCTCAGTGTATAGAAAACGAATACAACCGTCTTCCGAGGGGCAACTTCTTTTAAGAAACAATCTTTTTTCTATATTTTTTTGCGATGTTGCTTTGACCGGGGCTTAAACCCGGGCCCTGCGGAGTGGAAGCGAACAGTGCTTACAACTACGCTACAGCGACCTTTCTAACCCTTATGCTTTATGTGTGCTAAGAAATAATGTTTCACCTTTTCTAACAAAAGAATATTCTTGAGTTAATACGCTTTTGAAGAGCATGTGGAATACCTAAGAATGCACAAATCATTTTGAAAGCTAAAACCACACAATGTCTGCAGATAACTGCGGGAAATTAAAATTGCACATTCACAAATACATACACAAATACTTAATACTTTTCTTAACGGACTCCTCTTCATTATACAGAGACCGTAACGTGTAAATCTTACAGTAAAAAGTAAAAAATGTTCAAGCTTTTGACATTTATTATTTTGAACATGAATTCGCCTGATACCTTTCTAAACAGATAATAATACGTAACTTTTCAACTAATACTGGATTTGCAATAAATGGCAAAAATAACAAAAACTTAGCCAAAAAATTAAAAAATAATCGTGTCATTACATTAAAAAAATAGTAATTGATTAAATTAATTTCCACATGGAATTTTTTCATTGGCATACATTTGTTTGTCATTTCAATGCCTAGTGAAAATTCGGCATTATTTATTTATTTTAATTTATTTATACAAGTAAGACGTAGTCTTTTAGGTAGTATGTACATCAATCAAATTTTATAAATATCTACAAAGGAAATGTATGTATGTTTTGTTTTGACCAATTCCTTTTGCTGTGAAAGATTTCGAAACATTAAAAATTTCGAACGAAATCCCGAAAAATGTCTCAAAAAATGTACAAAGAGACCAGAAAATACTGACATAGCTCCAAAAATCACAAAAAAAAATAAATAAAAATAAGCTCCAAAAAATCCCAACAAAATTTCAACAACTTCCTAAAAAATTCCAAAAAATCGCCTAAATTTAAATAGGAAAAAAATCCAAAAACTTCTTTGAAAGAGCCCATGGAAACCCAGAAAACACATACTGAAGAAACTCCAAAAACCTCAAAATCGAAATATCCAAAAAAGTCAAAAAAATTGCATAACTCAAACCGAAAAAATTAAAAGAAAATTAAGAACTCCAAAATATCCCCAAAAATTTTCCAAAAAGTCCCAGATAATACATTACTGAAAAAACTCCAAAAAATAACATACGGAAAAATTCCGTCCAAAATAATTCAAAAAAAAACACTCGAAAAATTCTCAAAAATTCCGGAACTATAACATAAACTAAAACATGAAAAAATCTGAAAAAACTCGAAAGGTCCGGAAAAAATTTTTTAAATATTGCGAAAAGGCTCTAAAAAATCCCATAACATTTCTAAAAATAAAAACATAATTCGAATAGCCTCAGAAAATACTGAGAAAATCAGAAAAACGCCGAAAAATTTCGAGAAAGTCCTATATATTCCCAAAAAAATCATAAAAGGCACTGAAAAGTCTTAAAAACTAAAACAAGAAAAGTTCCGAAAAAGACCGGAGAGTTCTGAAAAATCTAAAAGAGTCGCAAAAAACCTGTAACCACTCGACCATGACGGCAATAGAAACATCCAGGGTACTTAGAATTTCTAAGCCATTGCTCTGTTAAACTTTTTCGTGCAATCAAATTCATGGCCCAAAGAATTTAATGGGGCAAAGAGAAACTGTAAGCAACAGTACTATGTATATATATTTATATATAAACACAAATTTACAGTTTTTATTGCTATCTACATTTGAAGCACTTCAACGATTATATCATTGCACGCATTGCTTCATTTTGTTTCCAGCAAAAGTTTATATTTTTTTTTTCAGATTTGTTTCATTATTCAAATTGCATTAATCCGGATAAGCTGCTTGTTTCATGGTTTCGCTAGCGGCGCCTTCTCCAACACCATCGACGGTCACACAACATTTGCTTTGCAATGTTTTCCTCCACAGACATTTCGACTATTATTATCACAGCTTCGCACATTGCATGGCTGCTTAGCAGCAAACACCCCATTCTGCACAGGCGATTAAAAATACATAAGTATGCAAATAAAATACATAAAAGACACCATACAACGAAGGCGATAAAAAATTTGTGAAAAATAGAAAAAAATTGTTTCAAGCGAAATTTGATGCAGTCGTTGACCTAAGCATTTACCCCGCCTTCACTCGGTCGCGCAACTATGTAGAATACAACTCAGCAATATTGCTTCTTTCTCGGCGCTTGGTCGCTGGTTGAATTAAATTTTTTATTCTTTAGGAAAAGTTTCCCTTCGCACTTAATTGACAGCGGAAATAAAAGCTCTATATAGATAAAAAAATTAACGGTCATTATAGCTTGTTCCTATTTTGGTTGAAGCGCTTTAAATAGTCGTACTACTTTCACTCGGTCTATGTTTTATGCTGACTATTCGCGAATTGATGAGTTTATAAAATTACCTAAATAGATTGTTATGATGGCTTAGTACTTAAAAGTAGGCATCACCGTTCGCTTAAATAATTTTTGGTTGCTGATTCTGACAATTGATTTCGGGTTCGACGGTATGGAATGAGGATTTTAAAGGAATAAATATTCATATACATTAGGCCGTGTCAATTTGTATAGGAAATTTTCGTAAAGAAGTGCTTGAATTGTGTACAAAAACATGCTATAAGGGCTTTTTTTTTAGTATGAGGGATCCATTTCCGCATTTACCTTTTTCTTAAAACTTCCACCAGAGGGCGCAGCAGTAAAGATTTTCAAATTTTCTTCGAAAGCTATTTTCGCAATTTGGCAAACTCCAAATTGATTTGAGACCTATGGTTTGTTCGGCAAATTTGCTTAGAATTACACGTAGAATATTCATATGCTATACGCGCACCGTGGAAAAAAATCGACCCGCCCTAATACACATACATACATGGTTTAAGAAATAAATCGGAGCTGATTACTGGTTTTCAAAGAGCTGAGGTTTTAATTTTTCGAGACTTGGCTGTCAAAATACTCATAGTTTTTCCTTCCAAAGGCGAGGCAGAAACACAAATCAAATGGGATTGTCATGTATGCCGGTCCAGTTAGCAAGTAAATCGGATGCATTTAGCAACTTTTCATTGCAAATGAAGACAGTAACTTTTTCTTAAATAATTTATTACGCACAAGACGCACGAAATGCATTAAGGCGTTACCACGCATGGAATGCCCACAACAAATGCAACTGCCGTAACAAATGTAGCAAATGTATTTAGTGCATTTCGCAGCATAAAATAAAAGTATATGTAAGTTAATACTTACATACATTTCAGAGAAATTTCACATAACAACACTCCTCAAATTGCACAATGCCCCGAAAAGGATTAACTCTCAGCAACGTTGTGCCAATGCGGCATACGAATATAGCAGCCATCAACCGACGACACAAACATGCAGTTGAAGAGTTAAGCCGGGAGGCAGAAATGCACAGCAACAACAACAACAACAAAACCAATAACAAATAGAAAGGAACATCAATTTATACGCAACTTGATTAAATTGTTTGTATACATGATGATGGCTAGACCTGACTCTGGCGCGACTGGAAGAGCAGGAAGAAAGTGCGAAAGGCTGAAAAGGAGGAGGAGGCACAAAGCGAAGAACATTTCATGCTGTCAACTCACTGACAAGCGAAATACTTAAGCGCTTAATGCAGCCAAGCTAGTATACGCTGCTCAATTGGAAAGCTGTTAAAGCTACTACAATAACTACATAAACGTATGTAAGTATGTAAGTTGTGGCGTTGAAGAAGCCATGTCCTTTTGCCCGCATGCATGAGGGGTAGTGCCATTGCACCACTCTATTGAGATGCATGCATTTGTGTGTCCATATGTGGACGTTACAAGTAGGATGACGCCAGTTGGCTGAATGGTCGTTAACTATTTGCTATGAAAATAAAAATAAAGGAATGATATTTTACTAAAAGTGCTCGTAATTGTATATGTAAGAAGTAAATATTCTTGAATAAACAAATAAAGAACAACTAAAGGCCATTAGTTGCATATTTTCTTATGCGAATTAAAAATGTAGACAGATGTGCAGACTAGAAAAAATATAGAGAAAAGCGTTAAGCTCGTCGGCGATTTCAAGCATCCGTTGTTGGTTACCCCAGCAACGAGTACATGTGTGAGTGTCGGGTTGAATGTCGGGTGCGTGAAGCTTGCCCGGCGACACTCAAGCATAAAGCGTCAACACCATTTGCAATAAAATTTCGTAGTGGGCGGACGTAAACATGTCTTCATCGGATGACGATTTTTTGCTACTTGCCACTAAAATCTTTATCTTCCGCGAACTTGCTCATTTTACATATCACAACAAACTAACACACTAATGCTTGTCAACGCTTTGCGCCACTATCAAAAATTTTTGATTTTCCATCAACACGAGCCGACAACAAGTACGTGTGACACGACGATCTCCGATTGCCTCGGTTGCTGGGGTAACCAACAACGGATGCTTGAAATCGCCGACGAGCTT
>NW_016160543.1:0-25285 GCF_001687245.7 Rhagoletis zephyria | reverse complement strand
TTTATGTATACATTTGTCTATATCTATCTCGATTCGTTTTGCCTGTTACAAACAACCGTTATGTGAACAAAGTTATAATACCCTTGTGCACAAGTGCGCTCGGGTATAAAAATTAACGCGAATTATCAGCCACGTAGTTTGAGCAAGAATTTAGTCGGCTATAAAACTGCTTAATTAGATTTTTCTAAAAATTCTTAATAAAAGGGTTGTTGTTGTTTAAAATTTAGTTGAATTTTTCTCGATTTTCTACAAAGCTTGAAATATGGACTTATATGACTATTGTAAGATATTGAGCCAGATTTTTATAAAAAATAATAAACATTTAACAATGAAAATAAAAATAGCCAAGACAGGTCAAAATGTCGCATCTCTGTTATTTTTCCCATGACTGTATATGTCTATCCGTAAAAGGCCATTGATTAAAAAATCAAAGAAGCCTCTTGTTACAGTTTCTTCAATAAGTGTACCATTCACTGATGACTGCGCAGCATATTAAATCCTTGTTAATTTGTTTATGTTTTGATTCACTTATTTTTTTATCGACTGTGTATGTATAGGCGTAGGCGTTTTTTAATGTACTGGGACAAACACTTCTACAAACATGCATAAATAACCTATGAGTGTACACAGTGTATCGAGCATAAACGAAAAATGCTTATTCACATAATTGCTTTCAGATGTACATACGTACATAATTCAGTAAACACAAAGCATGTTTACCCCTTATCGCTGGCATATCCGTGGATGGAATGAGGGAAATCACACAACCAAATATTTCCGAAATGCTTCGTGAAGTTAGAGAAAAAATTCGCTACATAAACTTTGTGTGTTTTATGTATGTATACATTAGGGTGCATCTGTATCCAGACAAAAAGAATCGGTACTGTTTTTTCCAACGGACATACACCATTTATTATACCTCCAAAAATGTATACCATAATTCATAAAAAATAAAGAACACTTTAACTGCTTTATAAATCGAAAATTTTTATGAAAATGTTACTTTATAGAGCTCTTTAAACCTATTTTATTTCCAATGAATAGTTATAATGAATTTTTTAGGCAAATACCACTGTGCGAGCCACGCCCATTATCCAAAAATTTATAATAATCAAATTTTATGCTAAGCGGTTATTGCAATCATCAATTTTAGGAGAATCAGGTTCAGTAGTTACTCATTTATCGCAGTTTTCGTGTTTCTGTAAATTCCCGTTATATGGTAGGTGGGCATGGTTATTGCCCGATTTCAAAGGTTTTCAACAGATTTCGTAGCTAGACCTTTGCAAATAGTGGCGCAATTTAATCCAAAGTTACACAAATAGGAAACTTGCGCGCTCAAATAAGCCACCTTAAGCAAGGATCACACGATTTGTACATTTGTACAGATTTGTACATTTTCGCCGTTACAGAGTGGTATTGTTTGGAAAGTTGTTATTGACCTGAACTCATTATCGATAAAAATTTCTAGACAGCACCACTCTGTAGCTACCAAATTTGTAAATATACAAATCGTGTGATCCCTGCTTAAGTGAATTAATAAGTGTGAAGTGTTTTTAAGCATTGATGTTTACAAAGAAACGGAATCAAATTTCTTGGTTGTTTATAACATTGCTTCATTAGCATAGCTGTACATACATATGTACGTATATATGTATAATATTAAATCGGCAGGAGGCGCTGAAGTAATTTGACCATATATGTGTATGTATAAAAAAAATAAATATTTCGGTCTCACATTTTTGTTAAGCCTTTAGCCAAGCTTCATCAGCTCCAATTTGTGTTAAAGTTTAAACAGACGGCAGCGTTGATCCGGATTAACTCGGACTTAATCCGGATCAATTGCAGTTAATTCCCGAATTTGTCCGGATCAACGCTGCCGTCTGCTTATGCTTTTACGGTTCTTGCTGTTGTTACACAAAATAGCGCTGCCTATTGCTTTATGCCGCCTCCGAACGGCAGATGGCTTTTTATGAGCAGCTTTTGCATGTGAAATTAATCCCGCTCGTTTGGCATCCATATTATAAAATTTCGACGAACTTATAATTTAAAGTAGAACTTAACTTTTTAAGCAGGTGACTGGTTTCAACCCTCGTCAAGAATACTTTCCAAATATACAGACGTTTTGTAGTTAAAGCCTCTCCTGTTTGTGACCCATATTCAAATAATTTATTTAACTTACTGATCAAATTTATTTTAAATTTCTATACAGCTCCCTTTAGAAATATTTTTGTAATAAAGCTTATACCTATCTCGTTCTGTACCCGTAATAAAATATTGCCTTTAAGTTGTTAATTAATGTTATTTTTTGAGAAGGTGGCAACCCACTTAAAAAATATTTTCGAAATAAATCGTTTTTAACCCCTTTCGTTAGTCAACAAAATTGTTGTGAACCGAAAAAAAAAATAACCCTATTTATTCACTTGGAAATCAAAAATATTTAGAGGCTGTTCAAAATTTTCAATGTATTTTATAATGGGGAAAAAACAACCTTTCGTAGAAATGGTAGGGAATTCTTGAAAACTTGTAATTTTCCATCGATTCTATTAAGAAGACAACAATTTTTTAATACTAACGATGGCATTTTCAGGAGGTTTGGGCGGACCTATCAAATAAAGTTACTATTGAAAAAGAGGTTAAATAAACAAGTGGGTATTATTACTGGCAGTCTTCTGAAGAGCAACCGAGCTTTTCGATCGAAAACTATTTATTTTCAAGAATTATATATCATTTCTGGAAACATGGTAAACTTTGAGCACGTTGAGCGACCTCTAAATAATGTTTGATTTCAAAATAAAATAAATAGGGATATTTTGTCGGTATAGAATAATCCAAGGGGGCGACAGCATTAAAATTCCGACTTAAATTTTCCACATGCATTTTTGGACCTACCTAATGTACATACATACATAAACGTATTCACCATGCAAATTATTTATCCAAAGGCTAATTGCATTTTGGATATTCATTTTATTTTAAACATTTTAATTTTATTTCAAAAATATTAAGTTACATATGTATTTCTTAAGTTTTTAAGTTTAAAAATTAATATTACATACTACAGAGTATGAAAGAGAAAATCCATCCTTCTGTTTATTTACCACTTCATTTTTTCTTTTAAATTTGCAAACGCTGCATTCTTTTAACTCCCCGCGTTCTCTGTTTTTTTTTTTTGTAATAAAAATCCGCTCAGGATTGATAGGTTCCCAGAAAAGTGCCGCACATCGGGCAGAAGTGATTTGCATTTCGGCACGTATCCATACAGTAGGGTAGACAACAACAAATGCTATGCATATTCATAGGGACAAAGAAAATAAAAAAGAGTAAATTTAAGCATAAATTTAAGACATACTAGCATACATACTTATATGTACTTGCATACACACTTGAAAACTCACACCTGCCAATTTTTCCGAAATTGAATTAAACTGCTAGTAAAATTTGCAATATTTTTATATTTATACATAACTTTCGAAAAAATATCCAGTTATGAGTTTTCAATGTTTGACCATCGATATATAACTATTTTATGATTTACACACTTACCAAGACCACGAGAGCAACAAACATGCCAGATGCGTTTTGGTGGTCGAGCGATGTCGAACCTTCGTCTCCACCATACACTTGCCTTGCGGCTATATTTTCGGATTGGATATAAGCCGGCGGCGGCGGTGCAGTACCGCCGTTAAAATTAGATTGAAGCAGTTCCTTGTGCATTTCTGTATACGGTTGCTTATTAAAAGCCATTTTGAACACACAAAAAAATATGAAAAACAACAATTTAACGAAATGTTAAATATCAAAACTTTTTAGCGCCACTTAGCAAGCGCAGTCCTGAAACTCCGGATAAGAACTAATTCGTAGTTGATGCCGGTTTACTCTGCGCCGCTTTGATTTTTGCCTGCTAGCAGAGTTTTCAGTGGATCTGAAATTATGTACATATTTCAATACAGTTGGTTTAGTTTTTCAAGCGGAGTACACATCCACAGTAACTGCAACCTGTGTGCGGACTTCACTCCAATCGTGTTAAAGTTTCAAAAAAATATTATATTTTTTATGTAATATCATGTGAGCCATGTAAATAATAAAAAAAAAAATATACAAAATTATTTTAATAAAAAATATAAAAAAATAAAAACCATTGCGACTTTCGTTCTTGGAAATTTTCGTGCTTCCAAAAGCATTGAGCCATTATTTCCAGGCCCAATAGTCAGCGTGTGTGCGTCTGAATAAAGCGACCTTTTCAACAGATGGTTCCCAATCGCTCCTTTTTAACATAAAAATTAATTTCGACAATTTAGAACTTTTTTGAAAAAATAATAAGCAATTTTTGACACTTAAAGGAAAAATAATTCAAAAAAAGGAGGGCTCGAGTACCCCCCTCCCTCCCCTACCTGGCTACGCCCATGTTCGGAGCTCTATAAAAAGTGCTGCGCGCAATAGTGTAGCAGAAATAATTTTTCTTAAATGAATCCATAATAAAAGCATAGTGGGGTTAAATAAAATGTACATGAATCTGAGTAAAAATTTATTTGCCGCATTTTCGAACCCACCACAAGAATTCCTTTGCATTACCTCTAATATCTTTAAACATTTTGACTTATAATGTTTGATAGTGAAAAGTTCACAAAAATCTCCTTTTGTTTGTTAAGATAAAGGTTGCTTGATATAACATACATGTTTCACCAGAAATTAGTAGTTGCTACTTTTTTAGGCATTTACAAAAAGTTGAACGCTTTACTTATTCGGCTTCCATTCGGGCTTTTCGCAACTCATTTCGATCATTAAAACAAATTTATGAAATTTTTTTGAACTCTGAATTTTATATAACAATTCTGAACTCTTCATATTTTTCTTCTTTTTTTTTGAGACCTTCCCCGATTTTTCGTAACTTTTCTGGGCTTTGCGATCTTTTTTTCTAGGTTTAACCTTTGGTGTTCAAAACTGTAGCTAAGTAGTAAGCATACTTTTCTTATAGATTCGTATACAAAAATTAAAAATTGAAATTTTCAATATAAATTTTGTTTTAGGTCGAAATTTTTAAGTAAAAAAGTTCGATTTATCCTTGGGTCCAAACTCTGACAAACATGCACATTATATACAAATGTACATGCATACATAACCACATATGCACATATTAAAGGTCTGCTTGAATCCATTTAAAGCGTCAGGGTAAGTATTCATGTTCAAAATCTGAGAGTTGTTCGAATGAAAAAATATATAAAAATGGATGTTGGTTTGTTGGAATCTTGTAAACGTAGAGACCGTACATCCGATTGTGGAAATTCATACCTGCGTGTTCGTCTCGGCGAGGAAAAGCGTTGCCACCATTTTGAAAAGACGACTTAAATTAAATTATTCACAAGTTATATGAAATATTAAACTATGGACGTCAAACAAAAGACTCTTAGGAAATCTTAAGTTTAAAAATTTAGAATATTTTTTAAGTATCTGTAAAAAGTTGTAACCTGTTCAAAAAGTTAAATGAAATTTATAATTTTTTTTTGTCAGACAAAAGAGGTTTATAAAGATTTTCGTTTAGACAAGGAAGACGTGAAATTTTTTATCAGCTGTGTGCTCACCTCGAACGACGTCATCTGCTCTGCTAGAATTTATTTTTAATATTTTTTTCCCATTTCAAGTCATCTAGCAATTGTTTTTATAAAGGAGCTTTTATAATAAGGAAGAATTATATACTAAAATTTTATGGCCTTATACATAAAAAAAAGAAAGTAGGTTTAAAGAGCTTTATAAATTGACGTTTTCATACATTTTGCAGTTTATAAACCTTTTATAAAACTGCTTTATTTTTTATGCATAAGGTCAATCGAATTTTCTGAACGATAGTAGAAATTTCTACCTACCCGACTAAAAAGGCATTTCAGCAGAAAATAAAATTTGGAACTTTTCTACTTTCGAAAACAAAAAGCTGCCATCTATTCATAGTGTTTTTAACTCATTAGACTTCATTTTTCTAAACTGCCCAAGACCAAAAAAAAATTACTGAAAAACATAATGAAAAATCCGCGTTGGCAAACTATTAGGAAAATAATTAAAAATAGTCTTTGTAAAACAACAATTAAATAACTGGCTTACTTCAGTGTTTTTTTTTAAGTTATACATATTCATTATAATGTATTTTGAATGAACTCATGCAGACCTTTAATACTTACATTTGCTTACATTAACAAATGGTGCTCTGCTATATAGCTTAATGTTGTTCTTACTTCGCAATGTTGTTCATATTTTTTACGGTTTTTGTTTTAGTACTACTCCCTATTCAATATTCTTTTTTCTCAGTTTTAAGACATTTCTGCAAATTTTGTAATTATTTTTTTGGTAAACGATTTTTTAATGTTTACTTTTAAAACTGTAGAGCTGGTTGCTTTAAAAGCGTTCAAGCCTGCCTTCTTTCAGCGCAAACTGATAGCCGGCGTATAGAATTATCGCTTATTAAGCCAAATAATATTTGTGTGCATATGAGCTTTAGGGTGGTCCATAAAAGTTTATAATGTTAAACTCTCACTCCTAGGGACTTTTCTAAATGTAAAAAAATAATACCTTTTTTTAAATGATGTTTAGAACTTTGCCATCAAACAATGTCTGCGTTTAAAATCTTAACACATCTTTTTAACTTTCCAAACAGGACATTAAAGCTGTACTTGCGTACATACATATGTACATGTATATCCCAGCTTCGAGTGAAATTTGTACAATGCTACTTTTTACGAATAGTTACATCTTAATACAGGAAGGACAAATTAAAAATGCTTCATTTGCAAAAATACAGAATTACAAAAATCCAATGAAATCCTAGAAAATCCACTAAATTCAACAGAATATGAAAAATACTCATTAACTTCAAACTCTACTGACTCGCATGAAGTTACATGTTAAGCTTTGAATACGTAAAAATTTTGTTATCGAAGTTTTTCTAAATATTTGAAGAAAATGAGAAAATGCGTTTAATAAAAAATTCGCTTTTTTCTGCTGTAAAATTTAAAAAACTGGACTTAGAAAATATGTGTCAAAATTGTGGGATTATGAGCGGGTTTCTTCCATATGGAAACAGTAGAATTCTAAAAAACAACGGTAATTCTTAGCTACGTGAAGCTTGACTGCATATTCGAAAATTTTCCAGAAATTCTGAACAAAAAGCTGAAAATTTAGTGATTTTTTTTAACTTTTGTGAACTTTATATAAAGCGTAAAACTTTTTTTAAATGATGGTTATAGAATGAACTATATTTTCTTAAATAAATAATGCAAAAAATGTTTCATGAAAAAAATTGTGAATATTATATTAGTGTGCACTTTAATTTGTCGCCTAGTGTATATTCTCGCTCCTAATTATCAACAACAGTTTCGGAACATACATATGTATGTACATAAGTGACCGTCTACAGCAGCGATGGGGAGAAAAAGCTTTTACTTTGCACTCGCCTATATAAAATTTATAGGAAGCTTAAAATAACTTTTTCCGCGGGCAAGGCAGTGCCCATCAGTGGTCTACAGCTTCTAAACAAAGCTTTCAAACAAAACTCAACTTCAGGTACGGAACTGAGGTACATACATACATATGTAAGTGGCGAGAACTTTGATCGTGTCTGCTGCAATCAAATAAGCTGAGCTTCAAATAGCTTGCGAGCAGTATATTACAAGTACACTCGTATTTAACAATATAGATTTTTAAAAGGAAATGAATGTGCCTAATAAGGCCCAAAAATTGTACCCAAAACATATATAACGAATGTAAATGGCACAAGAATTTTATTTAGTTCAATTTATAGCCGCATTCATTGATTTAATTTCTCCATACCAAGTTTCTATACCCCATTACGAATGCAAAGGTATGCAGTATGAAAAATTCAAATTTTTTTAAACTATGACCGTCTTGAGGATGTCTGCAGCGGACGTGGGAAAATTTGGTATGTTCGATAAAAAAATTTCAGATACGAATCAGTCTTCGAAGAAAAATTTGGCAAAAATTCTGTATCGTCATAAGCAAAGTTCGACATAAAAGAAAAACCGAAAATAAATTTAGCAACATCTGATGGAATAACGGCAAACCTTTCCTCCAGGAATATTGACGTACATACATAGGTATACCGGAGTACGATCGTTTCGATTTAATGTAGTTCCAGAAATATTTAGGTTCAGTTTTAATGTTTAATTCAGTATTACGAATGTATTTATTACAAAGGATTTTATTGAAGTGATTAAATTCCTTTAAATAATGTAGGCCTTTGAAAACAAACGTGAGATTTTTGGTAAGCTTAAACCTTTTGTAGAATTGGTTTTTTAAATTCTTAAGCCTTTTAAGCGCTTTTGTGTATCAAGGTATTTTATATTACATACTTTTAACTTTTTTAAGAAAAATTTAGAAAAAACATACCTTCAGGAGCCAAAATTTAAAATTAGAATAAAAACCCGAAATGTTTTCACCAAACAACAAATTAGCCCAGTTTATCTCAACAAGAGAGTTATTTAGCAGTGAAAAATCGCAATGCAGGTAACTACATTTTTTTCTTGTATTATCACTTTCTGAAATTAAATATTTTTAATGAATCTGTCATTCAAAATTGTTCGGAGCTAGTCAATCATAAAATAATTGTATTCCATCACCACAATGCGAAAGAACACACGCAAATGGCGACCCGTCAAAAATTATTGCAGCTGAGTGGAGATGTGCTGCCACACCCAAAAATGCGCCTTCAAATTTCCAATTGTTTCGCTCTTTTTAAAACTGCATTCAAATAAGGCGGTAAATCAGTAGTTTTTACAGTTTTTTTCTCTAAAGACAGGCCATTCTATTAACGGAGAATTGCGAAGCTCACCTAAAGATGGCAAAAAGCCTTTGAATAAAGCTACTAATATATCCTTGATTGATCTTAAACACAAAATAATTAATATCCTCAGCCATAATTCATATTAGTCGAAATAATGACAAACAATTTAACGCAAAGAAATTGAGTTTTAAATATGCAATGCGTACATGATGATTCAATTTAACTTCTACAATTACACTTAATCTAAAGCTGAAAAAGGTTTTACAAATTACAGCTAGACGCTTTTATATGTGCACTCATTTACATAAATACTCGTATATATTTATGCACAAACGTAGAGAACATATGGCACGCGCATATGGATTTCATTTTGAGCATAACAACGGTTAAAGTGTCATTATTGTTGCTCTTCTTGATGCCAATAAAACATCAGCGCCCATACAGCCATTGGCTGTAGAGTAAATGATTTTAATATAACAGCTAAATGAGTTTTATGGCGACGAGACTCATTTGTAACTGCAAACAATCATGTCTCCTGCTCAACGTATGAATGTATGTAGGCTTCTGAGCATTTATTGGTATATGATTCCAAATACCCTTTACGAAGCCGAATTTCACAAAGTGGTTCGCTTTACTACGAAGATTTTACTATCACTTCTTTAATGGATACTGATATATGAGGCGCTTACAAAAGTAGTGCTAGATCGCTGCATCTGATCGTGACCGGTAACTGTCAACCAGAAACAGGTAATTAATGTCAAATTTGGTTTCTAAAGATTGTACACTTGATGTGCACGGCTGTGGTTCTACCCATACTTTCTTACGGAGCACTGGTAAGGTGGCCATCTCTCGCTTAGAGTTACGTCGCAATTCAGAGGTCAGCTGCTGTTAGTGCAATTAGTGTAATGAGATCTAACGGAGATTCTCAACATTCTCCCAATTTATTACCTACAGACATTTTTTTTAATCCAGCTGATAACTTCGCAATTACATTACGGACTTCATTGGGCTGACAGCGCTTGAGGGGCATTGTTATCTTGTGGAGGGTTACAGGACTGAGTTGACCTCAATTTCTGATAAATCCGAAGTCGCGCGAAGTTGTCCAGGGCATAGCGACTGAAACTTCGGATTACCTAGTGGCGTGCGGCAACAAATCGTATGCCAAGCGGCGGACATGCGCGCGTCGCTTAGGAAAATCAAAATTAGTTGACGACAGCAACTCTGTGTTTGAAAGAGACATCAATGGGAGCCTATATACAAATGTATATATCTAGCACACTCTTATTCCGAGAGCGCGGAATGGTTCACCAAAACACTGGTGTGGCATATGTAGATTGCAAGCAGCGAAGAGGAGGCCGAAAGCTATTGGAGGACAAGTATTTTCGCCGAATCCTACATTGAGCTAACTGCTTTCGATTACCTGACTACAGTAGGGTCTTCTAGGCTGAGATTTCAGCTATTATGGGGAAGGTAATAAACTCAAAACCAATACAATTTCTAAGTAAATTTCCATTTTCATTGACAGTCAAATTGTAATCAGGGTTATCAACCCTGTCAGAATTAACGAATAATTTTTTGCTGGATTATCAGTGATCACTCCAGGAGATGGAGCAGCAGAATAGCCTAAACTGCATTTGGGCTCCCGTTCACAGAGATAAAGAGGAAGACACGATCAGCAGATTCTTCCAGCAAAGCACACAATTTACAGCAAGCTGCCATTGAAGGGATTTGCTGAAGATCAAGGAAATGAAAGAAGAAACCCTAATATGCATGCATACCACGTCGGAGCACCACCTACTTGCATATGTTGTTTCGTGCAGGGTATAAATTTGTAAGAAATTTATATGAGTCATTCGTTTGTAATTGCAAAATGTTTGGAGAGTGGGAAATCAATTTCATGTACGTGGTATACATTGTGGCGCGTCAATGTAGTATACTGAAATGAACCCTAAATTTTAATTATGCGAAAGTATAAAATGTTTACGTTTTCTTATAATCGCAATGTGTTAGACTTTCCTTTACCAAAACCCAAATTTAATTGCTTTATTAACACTGCACTGAGGAGCCTTTAGAGTATTAGTCACTCTGGAGTTTACGCAAATCTGTGAAAATTTTACGAAAATTATTGGGTCGGTTCTTGTTTGGATAAAATACTTATCCCGGCAAAAACAGAGTGTAAGTAAAGCGATTTATTTGCTGTTAGCCTGCACTAAACAATGATCACCCACAATGCAATTTTACAGCTTTTGAAGGGGAATATCCATATCATATTTTATGTTTATAAATTTATAACTTTACATAAATATAAAATTAATTTCTATTTCCATACGAAATGACTCGTGCAAATCTTCATTCACTGTGTGCCCACTAATCAACAACAAATTCTCTATTAAAAAATTTTATAAGAATTCAATTTGGATTTCACTTTCAATTTTTCAAAAAAGAAAATAAAAAAATATTATTCATTTATGCACTTCATTCATATTCTCCACTTTTCTGAATGCCAATATGTCGAACATGATAAATGTGCCTAGCCAAAAATGTATGCTTTCGCCATTTGTCTATCTCACAATGGATTTGCTTTGGCTGCTGCCAAAAAAGAGAACAAAGCCTACCACACAAAAAGCAGCAACAAGGGTGAAAAAACAACCAAACAAATTCAAAAACAAAAGCAAATAAAAAACAAACCATTGGTAAAACAACTAGCGACATTAATGATAGGGATGAATGTCATTTTTGGTAAATATCGTTTGCCTCTAGCCAATTTTATATGGCAATGTGGATGTTTCTACTAGGGTGATTGTCTCGGTGTTTTCCAAACGTGTTTCCACCGTTTTTGATTTTTTGGATATCTTTATGCAGTTTTCTCAAATACAATAAACTGAATTTTTGTTATTTAATAAACTAGGGGTTCCTTCGCTTATTTTCTTCGACCAAATTCTTGTGGCTGTGAGCAAACTCAAATACCTTGGCAGCGAAGTGGCTGCCGTTAGCGACACTGACGAAGACATTGCTGGATAAATGTACTAAAAAATAAAAATAAAACCGAATATTAATTTTCCACGCATTTTGTTTTACTTTTAAGCAAAAATATTTTGAACTATTCTTAATAAAATCTTTACCAATTTTCAATAGTTTTCTCGTCATTTTGGCATAACTTCTGGCTAAAAGTATATTTGGAAAACCGGTGAGCAGTCGAACACCCTAGGCGCTCTCTCACATATTTGGCTCAACATATCAATAATTCAAAGGGAAAATCGCTTGCATGCATATACAAAAACGCCTACAAGTGAGCGCACTTCATTTTACATGCCGGCACCCTTTTCGCTTTGAGCATTTATAGCAGCAATTCGGCGCTGCTTTCATGCAATTGTTGGCATGTAGCGTGCTTTTTTGTTGTTGCAGTCGTGTTTTGTTACTTTTATTCCTGTATTTACCCAATTGTACCGTCAATCAGAATTGTTGTCAAACGTCATTTTGAGTAGCTTCATTTAACGTCAACGCGATTTTTGTTTGTCTTCTTGGTATTGACGTTGCGTGGGTGTTGGTGTTGCTAACATCCATATATATATATGCGCATATGTTTGTATGTACATTCATGTTAGCATGCTTCGGCATGTGGTTGACATTTTGTGGCAATCAGACAGTCATTCAGCGCGCTGGGCTGTGTAAACCACTTGAAGCTCATCAAAAATGGATTTTTGGTGTATTATAAAGTGATTTATTTTGGTTATAAATTTTTTTTTTGTTAGGAATTTTATTTTAGAAAGAAATTTTATTTTTAGTGTTCCTGACTTGAATTCTTTGAGATTTTTGTATACATATGTATACGTAATCTTTGCAACAAATAAATATGGATAACTTGCGACTAGAGAAGATATCGTAGATGTGTTTCTTCCCTCGCTTAATAATGGAACCACTGAGTGCGTTTTATCTAGCACAAAAAATTTAGAATGTTGCCTGAGTTCAAGTCGACTAAGCAATCTAAAATTACTTGTTGAAGTGGTTGCGCATCTTAGCCAAATCGGGACAGTAGTATATATGGTATTTTCAATGCTCTCCACTTCTTTCTCTCCCCAGCAGCTGCGACAAATATCCCAATCTCTTTCCATACTTACCCATAAGGCAGTGTCCGGTTATTACCCCGGTGCACCGGAGGAAGTAAGTAATGACAAGTATGGAAGCCGTCCTCTGTAGCCATTCAACCTTGGCTTTGGACAAAGTCTGGTTTGTAAGTCTAAAAATTTCGTTTTTCCATCCTTTAAAAAATTCAGAAGTCAAAATATGTATTCATATATATCACTTCTACCATCGCTGTCTAAATTCCCCATCAAAGCACGATGTCTTGTTAACTTCTAAATTGAATCAGTTGATTTTCAGCCGCTTTGAAATTTCAATTCGAGCTTATTATGAGAAAACAAGCAACTCTGATTCACAAAAGAAGGGCAGTCACAAATTTCTTGCACAAAGAAGCCGCAGACAAACATACGTCTCTATATTTAGATCAAAAATGAATTAGTAAAAGCCGTAGCGAACCTACATACATAGCGGAGAAAACAGACAAATGGGTCTATAATAGAGAATTGATGACAGAGTGAGAACTGTGGAGCTCCACTTATAATTGGCCTCTCCGGGGGAGGAAGAGCAAAAAACTCGCAGCCGTTGCCTTAATGGCAACTAATTGACACCTGGTATACATACAAACTTTGACAGACATATTTATGTATGTATGTAAATGCATACTTGCCTACAAACTGTTTGCATCAAAAAGTAAAGAGTTGTTGAAAAATTCCACAGCGGCGGTTGTCACTTTGAGTGAAAGTTTTTGAGTGCTGCTGTTTGGCAATTCGCCCAACTAACCCTTTGAACATTCGTATATGTATGTATCTGTGCTAATGTCGGCTAAGGGCGAATAGACTGCTATGTACATACATACATATATAGAGGCCACTCCGCCCTCCTTAACTGTTGTCCACAAAGCTAAATCAATGCCAATGTCCGAGGCTCCGCGATAATCCCATAACACTGAAAGGAGTAAGTGATGAATGGTTTGATAGGGGGACTCTATTGGCTCTGAGCATACATACAAACAAATAAACATACATATATGCGCGTCACACTCGATCACTTTGATGTACTTATTACGACACATACATATGTACGTTGCATAGAAGCGTCGGTGTGAAAACTGCGTGCACGCCTTAAAAGTATTTAATCTTCACTCCGATCCATTCAAATGCTATTCGAAGCTTTTTTTACTCGTTTACTTTCTCGCTCAATTCATCACTTCCGAATGCGGTTAGTCGACTACGGGCAATGGGGATTTATGAAGCTAAGCTCACTAAATGGTTTTGCTTGTTTGTAGACGACATGGCATTGCAGGCGTACACAGTGAGTGTCAGTCAAAATCGTACAATAATTTTTGCCCCATATTTTGAGAATAATTTGTTTCATTTAAATTTTATTAATTTTTAATAGAAAAATAGTTCACACTACAACAAAACCCACAAAACTTAAAGTTTCTAGCTTTGTAGCAATTGAAAAATCGTAAAATTTGTATCAAAATTGCACACTTTTTATTAAGAATTTTCTGAATTTTTTTCGGGTATGCGGTTTTTGGCCCATTCGGTTTAAGTTTATAGTAATGAAGTGCAAGTTTAAATTCGCTACAAAATACTGTAGATTTTTGATAGTGTTTCTTTGCATAGGGTGTTGCGCATTTTCTTCCATATAAAAATAGATTTTGTTCAAGCGTTACAAACTTTAATTTTTATGGGTTTTTGTTGTAGTGTGAACTATATTTTTATTAAAAGGTAATAAAATTTTAAACAAAAAAAAAATATTTTCAAAATATGGAAAAAAAATTACTGTACGATTTTTACTGACACTCACTGTATGCAAGTCTATTTGATGAAAAGCAGTAAACTTGAGCTTAAAAATTGTATTGCACTTTAGGGCGTATTAGTTTGGTGTGTAAAAACTGTTCTCAGTTAAGTAGTTAATAAAACGAAAAATAAAATTGGTTTGCAAAGTTTTTTAGAAAACTTAAATATATGTCAAAAAAGAATTACCGCCAAAGTTTTGATTTACATATGTATACAAAAATGTTCTACGATATTCCACTGATGGCTGCTGGAAGAAAATGTAGGCAATGTCGATATCAACGTTCATACCAGTTTACTACTCGATCAAATATGGTATTTTCGTATATCTGAGTACAAGTAAATGTTTCTATCATATTTGTACCTTGCAAAGTTAATTAAAGGGTATCTCCAACAAAAATTTCGAAATATTGCTGATTTTTTATTATATTTTTTTATTTTTTTATAAATAACGTCAGTTACATGTATGCATGTACATAAACATTTCAGATAATTATATGAATTTCATACACATACGTATGAAGTATGTATGAATAATATAAATTATGAAATTAATCCGATTCAGTGTGAAACATATGCCTGGTCACAAATTGCCAGTTGGCTGACCACATTAATTTAAATGTATGAATGCTGTCTGCTCGGACACGCATATATACATATGTATGTAATATTTACAAACATAGTATGTATATAGTAGAACATACGTACACATATCCTAAAAGGAATTGTAGCAGTTCATAAATCTGCGATCTTTTATCAAAACCGCATAAGTAATTTTAGAAGGTTCGACTATGAGTTAAGAAATAAAAAATTTTATATCATAATTAGGCTTCTATTAAAAGGACATCTTGCACTATGCCTATGGCCAATTAATCGTAAAAATATTGTTTGGTAACCCGATTAAATATAGCTTTATAGAAAAAATTAAGAAGTATTTTCAAATTTAAACAAAGAATATTCGCAACAATCCAAGTCAAATAATAGATCGTAATCAGTTTAAAGACCTAAACATCCTCTTTTGAAAATATATTTGATTTTTAAAATAGTGAAAAATAGTGAATATATTAATAGAAAAGCACGTCAAGTACCAAGATTTATTTTAAAAAAATATTCGTGAATACCGGGTACTCAGGAAATTTGCTGTCTAAATATCTGTGTCCCGAACTAGTACCGAATTTCCCCCGAATGTTCTGAACTAATTCCGAAGTGGTCTGAACTAGACCCGAAACAATGCCGAAAATGTCGCGAAAATATCCCGAACTAGTGGCGAAATGGTCCCTAAAAATTCCCTGACTATATGAACGAGCCGTGTTGCTAAAACAGCTGATTAGACTTGTTTTCATTCGTACTACTTCTGAATTGGTCTTGGTCTACACATGACGGTTTACGCCAATTTTGCGCAAAAAAACGAGTGAAATTAATTTCAGAAATTTTAAAAATTCCGCATTGCTTTTTATTAATACTCTACTGTAGTGCATATGCCTAAAACTATGCAACGAAAAGTTGCACGCGGTTATATTGGTGTTGTGGAATTCGCTTAGCAAATATTTCAATCGCGTGCAAAAAATTTACAAATTTACTCTTCGGTTAACGCCAGTGTTATCCATATCGAGAGAAAAGATGTTTACTCCTCATAAATTGAGGGTTCTGGAACTATTTTTATATCAAACCCTACCTACAACCTACACTAAATTCTGTTTCGGGTGGTTTTCGTGATTTTTTTCAGAACTGTGTTTTCAGCAAAAATTAAAAAATTCCAAATTTCCATATATTTCAATGTATTTTGGAACAAATTTCCTCATCTATTGTCAATTTTAGTTTGGAGACAAATCGGCTTCGGAGTTTTGCCATATTCAATGTAATTTTTTTTCGATCTTCATTTTGTTTACATCACCTGTACATTACCTTCGCCCAATTTGATTCGGATGCCAAGTCACTGGTACTATTGAACTACTTTCGAGTTATTCACTTTAGGAAACTGAAAGTTTCGCATTGGCATCTAGTTTCCTGCAGGGTATTTCTACACACAAATACATTTATTTTTTTTTTGCTAAAAGTGAGTGTGGGCGTGACAACATTTAGCCATTTTGTTGCTCTGCGTTGCTTGTAAGCGACGGTTGTGCAACTGATTGATTTATGCAAAGGAAATAAGTTTATTGAGTTCATTAAATTTAATATGAACAGCAGTAATTCATCTTGTGGTTTTAAAATATGTTCACATATTTACATATATACATATGTATGTTACGATATTAAAGCAATAGAATTGGTTATTGAAAAAAAGGAATGAGCAGACTGTATTTAACCCAAAAACCCTTCAAGTTTCTAGTGAACCAAAATGGTACCCTATGCATACAAATAGGTGAAGGGGTGGAAGGGGGGTGTCGGCCATTATGATGTACTGGTTAGAAGTGTGCACTACCATTCCACAAGGCCTTGGATCAGGCCCAGTGTCCGACTAACATCAAAAAGGAAAAAAAAGTGTATCCAAATAGCGGTCGCTCCTCGGCAGGCATAGCAAACCTCCGAGTTCAATTCCGTCATGAAAAACCGCTTCTAAAAAAATACAATAGCCATTCGCAGTCGGCGTAAAATTTTAGGTCCCTCCATTTTGTGTGACAACATCAAGACGTAAATCATTTTTCACTTAAATTGCTTTCGTGAAATTGGCTACGAAAGTCAGTTACCGAATTCGATCAAAAAAGCAAACAATGTCATTGCTCGCAAAAAAATAGATGCCCATAGATTCTTCCGATTTGATTGAAATCTCAGTCAAATTTTTAATTCTCCTAAAAATTTCAAAAACAAATTAATGCAATTCAGTTTAAGATTTTATGGTACAGTTTTTCGATAACTTTGAGCACAAATTTCACACGATGGTACAAAATAATTGTTTGCATGACAATAAATAGTTCCATATCACTTAAAAACCCTTCGCTCCCTCTGCTCTTCGCGCTTCTTCCTACAAACCCCTTTCTTGGGCGCCTTCAATTTCAAGGCTGCTGCAGCAGTACTTCAACAACAATTTGCATGCACCAGTTTGCAGTCTACGAACTTGCTGTAATCAGTTAATAGCACAACTTGCGATATAATTACGATTTAATTACCACAGCTCATTGCGCAGAAGTCAACAAACTGCCTTGCACGCGACGAAACTTGCACAGATTAAATCATCAAACTTAAATGGCGTACAACTCAAAGCGAAAGTGAATTTAAGTGAAAGTGCAAAGAAAAACACAATTTGCTATAGTAAATTAAAATGTAAACATAAATCTAGATTTTGGTAATAGCCAGTTGTTAGCTAACAGCAAGTTGGCATGTAATTTAAGTCTGACATGAAACAAATTTAAGGTTCGTCAAGTATGTATGTAGTTGTATAGGCCGCACACGGCTGACACCTTTCAACCAACACGACTATCAGGAGAAAAATTTCATGCTACCTTAATATTTGTAAGAATGGCATTAAATCACATAGAAGCGAAAGTTTCGAAAGTGAAATGTGAGAAAAGAAAGAAAATATGTTCCAAGAAACCAAATTTAAACTGTTATTTTTGGTGACACAAATTGACGTGACAACAACGGGAATTCATTGTAAATTCTTGCATTTCGCATGCCTCGACGTTATTTATTTATTTAGTCATTTTCACTTTTTCCAGCGTATGCTGCTTTGTATGCTCATATTAGTGTCAGTTAGTGTCGCCAGCGCGACTCAATATAAATACAACATATATGTATGAGCATCTACTACTATGTATGTATGTATATAAACACGTGACGATATAAAATAGCAGCATAAAGCCAACTAGCATGCCAGAAAAGAAGCATAGCAAATAACTGAAAGCATAGTCAAAGAAGGAAAAAATAAATACAAAATATCTCTTGTAAGGAAATAAAAACACCTCTGAAATTGTGCAACTGGGCGTATACGTGACGACGGAGCTTAGCACGTAGAGTCACCGTCACCACCTCAACGCCAAACAAACTATACATTGTATTTATTTATTTATATTTTTTTTTTCTACCTTCACTCATACACACGCACACACAAAGCTCCATGCCCGCTTGCCATGTACACACATGCTAACGAACTAGTAGAAGTAGAAAGGCTCACTTTGATATTTCGCGTGTAAAATTCAACGTTTTAAGGCTCTACTAAATATAACTTTTTAGTCCAGTCTTTGAGAACACAACAATAATTTTGGACGACCTTCAATGTGTGCCGCACGGTGTTTCGGTTGTAGGTTGTATCAAAAGGGAAGATTTACAAAAGACTTCTCGTTTGCTGAAAGAAAGCCATAGTCGGAAAATTTGTGTTTTTTTTTTATTTTGAGTTGAGCATACAGAAATGGTGGTCAATGAGTTTAAGTTTCCAAGTTCTAAATAAAAATTCAATTGCAATCAATGGCAGAACTAATTTGGCACTGATTTGTTTGCGAAGTTCAAAATGAAACGGTGTTCATATGAAGCGATTTTACAGGCAATTTTAAGGGTGATTAGTTGAATCAATATTTGGTATGAAAATTGGTTTGAATTTTTTTTTTACTATGATTATGGATATCGAGCTCAATGAGCCCATATGGATTTTAGGTGCACACCAAGTCAGCTACGCACTTTATAAGCATGATATGAGAGAGAGAGAGAGAGAGAGAGAGAGATAGTGCCAAATTTGCATCTTCTTCAGTATTTAATAGTGTTGACTATTTTGAAAACAATCTTTCTCAAAGCATGGAAGCAAAAAGTATTGATTTTACTTTTTAAGCAGGCGGCAACCCTTGTCAAAAAATATGCTATTTTCTAATCCAGGTGATAAGCTCTCTGACAACTTTTCACATGTACAACATTAGTACTATTTCATTTAACTTTTCAATTATATTGATTTTAAATTCCTAAGCTGCTGGCAACCTTATTCAAAACCTTATTCAAAAATATTTGCATAACAAAGCATTCTTAAACCTCTCTCGTTTGACAGGCATATCAAAATATTTAATTTAACTTATATATTATACATATATTGATACTGGATTTCTAAACAGGTGGCAGCTCACTCCAAAAATATTTTGGAAGTAAAGATTTTCTTAAGTTCTTAACTTCCTTTAACTTGTTAATTTATGTGATTTTAACTTTTTGAGCAGGTGGCAACACACTTATCACACTATTTTCGAAATCAATTGTTTCTAACCATTTTCGTTTGACGACCATATTGGTGTGATACTTTATTTAGCTTATTATTTGAGTAAGCGTCCTCAGCAACCTTTCTAAGCATTTTTTGATTCAGTTTAATACTTTTTTTGTGCTAAATTTCATTGAAATCCGTTTAGCCGTTTTAGTGGAAGCAACAAACACACTCACTCATAAAATTTCACATTTATAATCTTATTAGGCTTAGTAGGTGAATATTTTCCACCAAATGTTGACACTCGAAAAATATATTTAATCCAGCTAAATGCCTTAAAACAAACCACTGTCGACTTTGGACGTTGAGTAACTTTACTACACAGCACACTCTATCCTATTGAGCACATAGATTTTTACGTACATCTGTTATAGTTATATACAAATTTGTTTTTTTATATGTAAATATTTGCAAAAAATTCCTGAAACAAATGTAAATATTGCTTGGCTATCTCCCAAGGCAACTAACTTTCAACATGTTGGCTACTCTTCAGGTGTATATGCGAGTCAAATACATACAGACGTACATATGTATGCATCTACATAAGGCCGTGTCAGCTATCTGTGAGCACCGTCAGATGACGGCAATTAGGGCTCAGTCTGAAATATGTACATATGTAACTGTCATAATTTTTTATTGTTGTTTGCAAACACTACACAGTTTTGGCTTATTTTTTATTCTAAATTCCCTTTGCTCAAATGTATATCTCAGCTTTCCCTCTCTATGGACATATATAACCATACATACGCACGTGTCTATGCTGCTCTTTAAAATAATATTTCACATACACATTCACACGCATACTCTTGTTTTTTTTTCAAAAATTTTGAGGAGTATTAAGCTTGCTTTTCCGTGCTTGTGCATATTAAAAAAAACTGCACAATTTTGGCTTTGTCTAGCATAACTATATATTTTTAGTGCAGATGTGTCTACATAAATTCATGCATGTATTTTTGTATTTGTACAAATACATACATATGTATGTTGTACCCTACTGGGAAACCCCGAGCTAGTGAATCAAATTTTTAGTTCAGTACTTGTTGTTTATCGCCAAAAACGAGCCAGTCTGATAGTAACTAGATCCTCACTAGCCAAAAACAGTGCAATTTGTTGCTTTTAACGAACTATTTTATTGAGGATATGTGGTGATCTCCGAAATAGCAGCTATAACTTCCACCTTTGTAAATTATTGTGGTTTTTCCACAAAATTTTTCATTTAGAAACGGCCACAATCTCAATAAACTATTTATTTCACTTTTTAAAACTACGTATCGCTGTCTTAAGATGAAAAATTTGAAAAAATATATATATATATTGATGTAAGAAGCAAGAACAATTAAAAACTCGACGTTTTCTAAAAAAAATAGAACTACCTATATATTTAATTTTTGACGTTGCCATTCTGTAATAGACAAATATGCTAAGTTCAAAATAGTCATAGAAAATATGATAAATTCCAAAGATTAAAAAAACGTTTCATTAAAAATCTAGATCTCATGTGTCGATCTTAGAACTCGCAATGTTAAATTCGCCAGTTGCTAGCATGCAAAAGAGCATTAACGCTTACTAGTAATTCTTTTGAATGCTATACTTAGAGTCGCACCACTTCGGCACTACTGCGATTTCCTACGGGGTATATATGAATGGATTTATATAAGTGTGTGTTTGTCCTTGCACATAAACAACGTCGCATGTGTGTCCTAGAAACTAAAGTGTGGAGAATGTATTTAAGCAAACATATTAAATGTCGATTATATTGAAATAAAACTGGCTGATAAAGTTTTAAGTCGTTTGCTTAGCCTTACTAACAGCGCTTTGATTTTATTTGCTTTAAGATTTATAAAAGATAAAATGAATATTTTAGTTAAATTGTAGGTAAAAGCATTAAAAGCTTCAGAATAGATACCGAAAGATAGTTAGTGGCATAATTGAGAATGAAATTAATTATAAAAAGCAGATATTGCATGGTGAGACTATAATAATTAATATCAAATAAATAAGTGAAAAAAGAGCCATATAGTAGATCCTGAATACTTAAGTGCGCCGTCTGCATCGCCGAAAGTTAGTCTTCTATGGTCATTTAATTTGTTCAAACATATAGAGAATAGCAACTTTGGTTTCGATAGGTAATTGGAAAGAGGAGTATTCTCTTGATGAATAAAAATTACACTCAACAAATCTCGCATGGATGCCTGTCGCTTTGTATGATGCAGAAATGTTAACGATGACAAAGATTGGAGTTAGGCCGAATTCATAGAACTTTTCGATAACGAACGAATCGTATGAGCTTTTTATGATGGGGGTATAGCTAAGCGTACTATAAAAATCATCTACGAGCCGAAGGTGTTCATATTAATAATCATAATAAAAACCAACAACCATTGACAGGCGGCTATATTATCTCTTCAATCTCATTCACATTTGCCCATGACACAAAACTCAATTTTTGCAAATTTTTTCTAGTAGTTGTGTTTATATGTATATGTAGATTTCGATAACTGGTGCTTAGTCCTATCAGCAGCTAGCGAACTGATAAGCTACTCTCCACTTTTGCACTATTATACATACATACATACATACATGAGCTCGTTTAACTTAATTTTTTCCCCCATATTTGTTAAATTTTCAGCTGCTTATTTAGATTTTTACAATACCTTTTTCATCGAAATTTAACAATACGTCAACTAGTTTCACCCGGGTTTTACTGAATTACTTATATTATTAATTTATATGCTAATAATAATATCCGTTTTCATTATAATACATAATTGAAATGCGTAAACATGTTGTAATTATTACACACAAACATATTTAAGTAACCACATTTCAAAAACATTGATGGTCGATGACACTGATTGGCATTTTATCTCTGAATTAAATCTGAATTTGTTGATTTAATATAAATAATAATGTAATTTATCGCAATTTCGTAAATTTGCAGTTAACTAATATACAAACATAATAATGTCAACAGGGAAAACATTCCTCTTTTATGCTAAAATGCTGTCATTCAAATTGATTTAACAGCTTATCAACGCCCCGGCCAAGTGTTGAATAAATATTCAACTTTTTAAATATTTATATGACTCTTTTTCAAAAATAATAAAAGCTAATTTTCTTGTTTGTGCGATAGTTAGTATATAAATACATAAGTAATAAAATAAAATAAAAACACATAAAGTATGAAATGCTGGAAATATGACATTATTTTTCACTATTCAGAAATTAAATTCGCCAATCCATAGTGAAACAAGTAGATTTTCAGACAACATTTGTATGCCGCTACTTCTTACATGACTTTTGCACTATATAAGGGGGTTCGATTATTCATCTTTTTTCCAAACGTGGTTTTCGAGTTATTCGAAATACTATAATATGAAAAACAACCAGGTCCCTATTTTGAAGTTAAGAAAAACCCTAATAAACTGTTTTTATTTTACACAGTTTTCTTATAATGAAAATGCTTATGTTGGTATGAAGTTATGACCAAAAATTACAATAAAACTATTAACAGAAAATATAACTTTTATTTAGAAAAGAGCAAAGTCAAATAAGTTAAAATTTTTTGGGTAAAAAAGAAATAAAAACTAAAAATATTTACGCCCGATTATTATTTAGAACATATAATATACATCATACAATCAAAAAGGGTTTATTTCTTTTTCTTAACTATATGTGGGAGGGCTGCCACCTTTTTAAATAATCAAATTTCATTTGAATTAAGGGAATTATGGAATTGAAGTAGGCTTGTTTTCTTTTTCTTTTTACGATTTCTTTTATTGTTGACTTATTTGTTGCTGAATATGTAAACATTTTTGTTTCGTCTGACACCCTGTTGTTATACATATTTCAGTTACCTAATTCCCTTATCTAAATTGAATAAATTTTTTTAAACAGGTGGCAACCCTTCAACGTGTAGTTTAAAAGAAACACATTTTCAAAACCATTTCGATTGATATGCGTATTATAATATTCAATTCATTTAACTTATTAAATAATTTGAATTAAATTTTTTAACACGTGGCAACCCTTTTAAAAAAAAATTAAACTTTATTGCATATTTGCAGGCCAAGCTCGGTAAACTGGCACCTCTGTTTTGAAAATCGAATTAACTGTATGTAAATATCAACACCTGAATGGAAGATCGACCTATCTCTCTAATTCGCTTCAAAAACGCCCTACCTCAACTCAACAAGAAATGTTTTGAAAATATGCTGATCGAAATAATATGAATAGTTGCGCAGGTCCTGAAAAGAGATGGATTAAAAAAAGATTACCTCTATTTACGCTCCATTTACCTTTTTTTGACAAAAATTCTGCTTTTCTTGATATAAATGTATTTTTATACTGTAACAGTAGCACTTACTGTGTTCGGGTTTTCGATTTTCAGACTTTGGCTGTCTACTAAACCCGCGACATCAACTCCGTTGGAAAATTTCCTTTTAACCACATTATCAAACTTGTTTTGATGTATTCAACAACTAAGGACTTTTTTTAAATTTATTTGTAATTTCTTAACAAATATATTCCTCTGCTAAAAAAGCACTTACTAGCGGTCAATCATTTTCACGATTACACTTCGAATAAAAGCACAAAATTGCCAGAACGAGAGAAAATTGCAGCACACATACATACATACATACATATGTATGCACTCAAAACACAAAGGTAGGTATACATATGTAACTATAACTGTTTTACTCGTAATATAATGACTCTACAATCGCACGATTAGAAGAAAGTAATTGCACACATACAAATACTTACATGGTAAGTATAAAAGCCATTAAAGAAAAGTGGTTGACACACGCACACAAGCATAGTTGTTGTGGGTAGTGGTATGCCGTAGCGGCAAAACTAAAAATGCGCCAAACGGAAATGTTAATAATTTCCAAAACATTCTTGCAATACAATTTTTCTCGCACAATTAACTTTTCAATGGCGCAGTGACACGCCATTATGTGAGTGCATATATATGTACATGAGTATGTGTGTGTTAGGATGCTCCTTAAAATTTTGGTACCTAAATTTTTTATGGGTCATCGCTTTATTTTATTCTAACTACATACAAAATAAAGACATTCGCAAAAGTTTCAAAATTTTAAAATCTGACCAAATGAATATATTTGATTGACATATAAAAAATTAAAAAAAAAAATCATTCAGTGCTCAAGTAGTCCATATTAACTCTTCCCTAGACAAGAATTTCTTGGTAGTTTTCAAGATAATTATATGTCAATCCGTTTTATTTGTAACTTAGAGAAACATTTTAAAAGTACTCCACTTATTCCGAAAAAACTTAAACAACGACTCCTAAATAATATTTTTATATTTCTAAATTTTCGTGGAGGTCTTAATTTTCGGTAATTTTCGGTAGAACCAAATAAAGAGGTATCCCATAAAAAATTTAGTTTTTGACATTTTAAGGAGTGCCCTAATATATGT
>NW_016160542.1:53834-63008 GCF_001687245.7 Rhagoletis zephyria | reverse complement strand
TAAGTACAAAGGAAAATTTTAAAATGTTGAAATTAAAATACTTGCATAACTACGCTTATACCTTTTGGAGATATTTATGCTTTATTGTGCTTACACAATATGTTAGTTTGGCCCAGCTTCTCCTCCGATTTGGTTGAATTGAATGGCGATTGAATTTTTATGAGAAGCTCTTTTTCAGGGCTAAATACACTTAGAGGTTTGCCATTGCATGCTTGCTCCATTTCATGAACTATTTTCTGTTTTCCAAGAATCATGTCTATTTTAGTTACCAAATAATTCACTGAAATAATAATGGGGCGTATTCTTGTTTTCGTACGAATCGAAAATGAGAACATTTTCCTATTATTTTCTGTACAAAAATTTCGATTCGTACGAAAACAGGAATACCCCTCAATAAATCACTTAAGTACTGCGCAATTAATAGTACACAAAAAATAATAATAAGAAAGGAACATAATAAAAAATTAGTCGCTCCACACAAAGTACTAACTTAACCTGGCATTTTATGGTGCATGCCGTATTCTCTGGTGCTCCATTACTTAACTTCCTCTCACATCGATGAACCGTGAAGTGCAAGGTGCAGTAAGTAACAGAATGTAAGCGAATAACACAGCAAGTGCACCAATATATGGATGTATATCTACACATATGTACATATGTATCAATGCATATCCAAAAAATGGACAGGTTTTCGACTTCGTACACTCCCATACATTGATATGGTGTACATATGTATGTACAAAAATATGTGCATGACCGGTTTTGGACATCTTACAAAGTCGTTGTAATAGGATGACCGCAGCCATGGGCGAGACGGTAATAAATATATATAATACTTTTGTGTTACATAAGAAATTGAAGATGATGACAATGATGATATTGGCTCTGCGCTGCACAGTAAAAGATAAAGGAAAATGTCGAAGTGGAAGCGCAACCAAAGGAAACCAATACATAGTATGTAAGCAAGTATGTAACTTGACTGGTTAAGCTATAAGCACAACAACATAAATAATGCCGAAAAATAAATGTGGGAAAGTATTTATTTGTATTTTTTTTTTCCGGAAAGCAATTACTGAAATATTTGTTGAGAAGAAGCCGCGGAGTAGATATGACGAGGCAGTAGTGATACAAACTTACTTGCACGTACATAAGTATGTAAGTAAAGGAATGAGTTTATTAAAAATTATATATCCAAAAGAAAATGTTCATTCTCTTAGCTGTATGTCTATATGCGACACTTGGACGCCAACTGGCAAAAGTATTGAAAACCCAAAATACTCGCATCAGTCGTTAACAGCAGCCGCAACTACATATTTATGTATAGGAATAAAGTTTTTTAAGTAAAATTTATATTCAATATCTTGAAATGAAGATGCTCGTTAGTGTAGGATGCACGTAGTAGGAGAATATGGTGATGATGGCAGAGACGCATGTGTTTCGATTTGGAGTGCTCATGATTGCTGTGCAAAAAAAGCTGATATTTGCTTACTATGTGGAAAGTATGCGAATGGTGAAAAGAAACTTTTACTTTCAACAGAGATGAGTATGTACATACCAGCCCCGGCGGCCGCAAGGGGGGCTTTGGGGGTTTAAGCCCAACCACCTACCCCTCTGTTGGAGGGAAATATGCATACAAATTTGTCATAATTTAGTTTGAGATAAGAATTGTAAAAAATATTTTAAGATCACAAATATTTGAGAGCTCTTTTCAGAGAAAGTAGCCGAGATTTCTAGCTTTAATTTAAGCCAGCAAGGTTCTATCACCTTTTGTTTCTTTGCTAGAGCTTCAAAAATATTGCAAAAACCGCGCTTTTTTGACACTTTGATTAGATGAAAAAAAAATTATTTTACTTTTGAGTATCGGAATCTGTACTGTGCCCCCTCAGCGACACGCCCTAACCCACTCCAACCGGGACCAAAATTTAGATGCGATATCTTTGGCCGTGGTATTACCGATTGAGGGGACGAAACCGAAAAAACCATTCATTTGATTTTTTTTAAGGACCACCCTAATCTACATACGTCGACATACATACATATGTACATTAGAGTGGTCCAAAAAAAAATTTTCCAAGATAGGGTTTGAGGCACCTTCCCAAATTTTTCATTTTGTCGAAAGAGGTGCTGGTACCAAATCTTACATTTCTGAGTATACATTTAGAGGATGCTCATGATGCTCTATATTTTACTACTACAATTGGCTATGTAACCTAAGAACATTTCAAATTTAAATTATCGTAAAATCGTTCTGAGGTAGGGTAAAACTGTAGGTCCATCCACTTGTGAAACACCATCAGTACGCTTTACACAATATCGTATCATATCAATAGCACCCCATTGCAAAATGATATGGTTTTGCTGCAAATAAACACAATTTATTTTTATATGGAAGAAAACCGCAACACCATCAGAAAAAAATTCTAAAAAATTCAACGGAGCCACCTAAAACTTGCCCTTTATTAGCCTAAAATTTAATTGGTTATAAAACTGCATAGTCAAAAGATTCTAACATTTCTGAGATAAAACTTTGAAAATTGGTTGAAAATTTTTTGCATTTTTTTTAGTTTTCTATAAAGTTTTAAACTTGAGGTGATATGGTGATATGGAAATCTTTTTTGACAGCAGTAAGTTTTTGACAACCGCCAGATTTATGCGGAATAAAATATTATCAATTGAAGTGAAATGAATATTTTGAGAAAAAATATAGATACCACCATTGATTGCAATTCATAAATTTAAGCTTTGAACCAATTCAGTTTTAATCAACTAAAGCTTTTGAAACATTAAAGAAATGTATTTACAAGAAATATTTAATATAGCGTAATACTTCCTTAATTTTGCCACCAGAAACTCCATTTTCTAATATTTTATTGTTTTTGCTTAAATTCGGGGCAGAAAAATTATAAACATCAACAGTCTCTGCGATTGTCAAAATTTTCTATGCGTTTATCAAAAATTTCAGTAGCCTCATAAGCCTTTATTCACCACATACTTGTCAAAAATTTCCTCGCCGCGAACTTTGGTACCGATTCATACACGCTCTAAAAAATCCTTGCGCCAGAGAAAAAAACTAAATCTGGCCCATAGCTTCTTGATTGCTTCGTGTTTTAAAATTTGTTGGTTTTTGGCGCACGGTTTCTATATATCCGAACCATGCGAATTTGTTTGCCTAATATTTTGTCTGGGACTTTCTCAATTTTTACCGGATTTTGAATTTTGATAGCTTTCTAGATAGGAAATTTCAATGGAAGTCACGCATTATAGTAAACTAATTGGAAATGTTTCATTTTAAGGGATTGGGAATAAAACCTAACATTTTTTCCCATTTTTCACGCACTTTCTTAATTTCCCGGCTGTGCGTGGCCACTAAATTTTATATTGGAAGCATTAAGGCTAAATGTAAACTTTTTCAGCCCTGCGTATTTATATATTTTTGCATATTTGATCGTAAATTATGTATATATAAGGAAGGGATGCAATACCAATTTAAGATTTTGATAGTGGAGATATTACGATAGGGAAAGGTGGGTCGCCAGTTGGAAAAGGTTGGGCACAACTGATGTAAAGGTTGAAAGGTGAAAGAAAACCCATTTAATAAGTGCGCCTTAGAACTCTTTATTTGTTTTCTTTTACTTCACTTTCTGACAACAATTGAAATTTTCAGTTTTTGCTACTCCTATCACTTCTTAAGAACTCAATCCAAGTAGGTCAAAATGAATTAAACATTTTTTCACAAACAGTTAAAAAGCGATAGTCGCACAAGCAACGTTCTAAATTTAATTGTATGCAGTTTAAGATAGTAATCAATGGTGTTAATTGATTGATATGTATGTATGTATGTATGTGTGGACAAATGTATGTACATAAACATGGGCATGTTGAATACATTGCAGATGAGTGTTTTCGATTAGGTGAAATTTTTCCCACAATCAAGCGCACAACCAACAACTTTTACAAATACTCGCATGTATATATGGATGTTCGTATGCTCATTTACATTAAAACAGCAACAATGTGTTTATGTATTTACATTAAAGACTTGCAATTTTTTCAAAGATATGTTTGTGTGTAAGTAACTAAGTGAGAACCGATCCACATTTTGGAATATATATTTACATACCTTCGCCCAGGTAAATTAATGTCGCATGTTACATGTGACGACTTTTGGAAAATCGCGATTGAAGTTTGGAATTCAATTTCTCAAAAATCGCTACGATAAATATTCTTTAAACCCTAGTTCACAAAATCCTTCAACTACTATTTTATTTTTATTGTTAATTATTTTTGAGTTTATGAATTATTTTCTTTACTAAAATTTTCTCGCATGTTACATTTGACAATAATTTTGCAGGAATATGTTTGACATCTGATAAAAATGTATTCTAAATAAACTTTTTTTTCAAATTACTCAAACACTGTAAATATATTATAATACATACACGAGTATATGTAGATATTTCCGTATGTGAAATATGGATTGTTTTTTAATGCTATTTAACTGTCGTTGGGCTTCAGATCAACTTTATTTCAATATGACATACAAGTGGCAACACTGTTGCTTGCTCCTTGAAATTGTTGTTTGTTGACATTTTGTACTAAACAGCTGATTGTTCTTTGATAAGATTGATAAAACAACCAATCTATCAATCTTGGTTGTTCGGTACAAACGCAGGGTTGCATATCTCATATTTAAATAGCCAATATTAATCAACAATCTCTACTTAAATTGGCCATCTGAAATTGGGCCTTAGTGTTGGTCGACCTATACAACCCAGGCTGGATACTGAACAATTTAGATACTGAGAAGATGAGTGATTTCCTTAATTGTGCTCGTTGTGGTGGAATGAGATGCCAACAGCAGTTGTAGAAACAATTAGCAATTCTTCTGTCACTACCCAACCTTGATTAAACTGTGCAGGTTATAACTTCATCAATCATTTTTTATAAGCTTTCAAGCTTTGCGTAAGAATTATTTCGCAGTAGCATGAACCAACTGAACTGTAGACCTTCCAACCAGACTGCGGACTACTGAAACTCGGTTCAGGAGTAAATCACTCGAAGAATCGAAGTAAAAACAAAATTCCCGTATTAAATTTTAATTTTCAAAAATTCAAAAATTTGAAATTTGTTCGCAATTAATTAGAAATTTTCACTATGGGCATTGCCTTTTACTGGAAAAATTTTTTGAGAAACCTCTCCTTGAAACTTTAAGTGAGTTGTGTGAAAAAGGAAATCTTTGAAATATTTTCGATTCATGAAGAACCAACGTAAGAATAATATTTTGCCTATTAAGATAATTATGAGTTATAACAAAAACTCCATATCTGAACAATCAGTTTTATGGCAGCTATATGTTATAGTGGTTCGATTTTTTCGGTTACGATAAATGATTAATACTTTATAAAAGTACACTCACTTACCAAATTTCAGTCGGATCAACTCGACGTTCTGACTATAAAAGTCTAAATTTTTACGGGTCTATCTCTTCTTATCGGACCAAAGTTATAATACCATTTCATGCTCATGAAAGGTATGAAAACAGAGCAGATTTTATGATCCTTCCCTTCAAGGAATTAGCTACTTTTTTTCTTTCCTTGTTAAGGGAGCTAAGTCTCTTATTACGACTTCAATGACCAAAGCTTTCATTACGCAGACACCCATCTAATTTAAAAATTATAAGCATTTCAAAATATTATTCAGCATTAACCGTAAACTCGGTGCAACTGCACAAATATACACAAAGTATTTGCTTAAGGCGAATGCAAATTAAAGCTAATTGCCATAGCAAATACATTTTTCATAAGCAGAAGCGTCAAAGTCTGAGTGGACGACGAAGTCAGGAAAACTATTTGCATGGCAAGTTAATTATTTTTCAACAAAGCCAAGGCTGCCAAGAAAATAAGCAAGAAATTACAAAAAAAAATACACAACAAATAAAATATGCAAAGTAATTGGACAATGCAAGTTTATAGTATATGTATGTACAGTGCCCAAAAATATTATAGCCTCGCCATTGACAAGTTTTCTTAATAAACTTTTTTCGGTTATTTAGTTTAGGTAATGTTTTGCACTTTATTAGCTAGAATTGCATTATCTACAAAATTGTACTCTCAAAATCCTTCCAAGAAATCTAATTACAAAGCTTGAATGTTTGTTGAATTTTTATTTTCTTAATATTACACAAAGTTTTAATTTGGGATTTACACGGCTTTTGTTAAAAAATGAACCATATTTTTATGAAAAAAAAATAACTAAAATTAAATAACAAAAAAAAAAAATTGTGAAAACTTGCCAATATTTGGTGTGCGGCTATAATATTTTCGGTCACTGTGCATATGTATGTATGTTTATTTATGTATGTACTCGTATATATTTATTATGTATTTACGATCACACAACACAGCTAAATAAGTAATAAGAAAAGAAAACAATTTTTATTAAGTTTTTTATTTGAATTTTTTATTTGACACTTGCAAAGAGAGTGAAAGTTTTTTGTTTGCTTAATGTTTGAATGTCGCGCCTTGACGAATGGATCAATAGATGAGGTGACTGTTGGCTGATGATTACTGGCGAAAAGTCGCAGGCGATGTGCTCGTAAAGGCAAATGATTTTATTGGGAAAAAAGCTCGTATCAAAAAGTCGACGCCTTAGTACTAGCAGAAGCACAGAGGTACAACTTAAAAATTTCACAATCTTATAAATATGAACTTATATTGACCTACGTTAAAATGGGTAATAAGAATGGAGTGTGTAGTTATCATACAGTTTAGTAGCGTGGCGTGAGACGGTCACGATTTCGATTACTAAATCGAGAGCAAATAAAAAGTGACACATAAAGCAATAAGCAGATGGCACCAACAAATATTTCTTGTATTTATTACAAACACAATGATATATTTTCCATTTTCCAGAAAGTTCATTACCTTATCGCCCTAAAGCAGATTTTATACGAGCACTTTATAGTGGCACGAACGTTTAAGTTATCTCTTCGTGGCAACGCGCATGCGCCCACTTACCAAATTACTTACTTATATTATATTTCACAAATAGGTGTGTGTGTGTGTGTAGGTACATACACTTGTATATACCTCTTTAACTATCACCCACTTAGTGCCGATCGTGCGAATAAATACCGCATAATTCAACTTAGCAAGGCGCCACTTTACGCTACGCTACTCCAGTTCACATATGCGGTGCTATTTTGATCGTTTATCGTGCCCCTTGAGCTCCAGCTGGGTTAGTTTAGTTGCAGTTGCTGCTAGCTTCAGTTTCTTTTTTTTTTTTAACGTAACTAATATTTGAACATGCGCTCACGTCAAATAAGCTATTGTACGTGTGGCTTAATTTAAACTAAGTATTGTCTTCACTTAATATGCTTAACACTTTTCTATTTCATGCATTTGATCAGCAAATTACGCGCTTTGCTGCGAATCGAGATGTGAGGCAGAAAATGTGTTAGGTTAACTGGAAACTAGTTGGTTTTGTTAACTGGAGTAAATTGCGGTATGATAAATGAAGTTGAACGAATATTTGAAGAAAATTAAATAGTATGAAAATAGATGAAATTACTAGATGTTTGATTCTAATTTGTTTGGTAAAAAACTAGATAGAGGCACAATAGCTCCACTTTATCCATTTCAAATGGATTCGCTTAGAAATTTGAGTAAGCATAACTAAAAAATGCTGTCTTTAGTATATCAAAAGTTACTTAATGGGACATATGCATAAAACTTAAGCCAATGCCATCAAATTGTCAATGTGTCGAATTTCATTTTTTAATTTTGGCCATTTCAGTATAAAAAACAACAAATATTTTCCGATTAATGTTAATTTCAGCATATTTTAATATCTTATTCAAGTAACTGATCAAATTTAATTCGAATTTTAGAAGGGTGGCAACCCCCTTTAAAATTATTTCCGAAATTAAGCCCTAATAAATATCTTTGTTTTCATTTATCATCATTTTGTAATACTTCATTTACTTTGAAAAATAATTTTTCAATAAAGCTTCCTCATAACAATCATAATAGAAAATTTCGTTTGACTTATAATTTCAAATGGAACTTAATTTTTTAAGCAACCCTTTTCACCCTCATTTAAATTCTATCTAAGGAAAGAGCAACAAACATACTCAAACACTCGCTCAAAACTTTCATATTTACATATGTAATTAATAGCTTTCAATTAAATTGATTTTAAATTCCTAAGCTGGTGGCAACTCCTAACACCAAGCGCCTAAATGCATGCTTTGTACTGCTGTATGCGAAAAAATTTCCTTCATAAAATTTATAAAATTTTTACACATGGACTTCTCAACTGCCATAAAATAAAACTTTCTTAAGTTATAATTTTAATGGCACTTCAAAGTATGCTCTGCCTAGTCTGATGCATCCCCCGGACAATGCTTCCGAGGTTTTCTGCGGACTCTGCATGGCCTACAACCATGCAGGGGTGGCCATAGTGCCTACCCACCTTTTCAATTCGTATGCCCATTAGAAAAAGGAGATTTTAAGTCGAAGCGGGGATTTCTTATATTATGTACTAGCAAAATAATATAAAAAAGCAGAAAGTAAGATATAAACTTTATCGATCTTAGAACTTACCGGTGCTCGGTCACCGGACATTTTCTGATTGGATTACATGGAGGCAGTCTCGCCGCACCGTACTGTAGAAATTGCATGGACAAGGAAAAAAGGAGACCTTCCAACACCTTATCTGGACTTGCTTGGCTATTGCAAAACGGAGCGCAAAAGCTCTTGGCAATTACTTTCGGATGATCTCAGAGCTAATTACAGATTTTTTTGCTTTGATTCCTTGTGCCTTTCATTGGAATATCTTGATTGACGATAAATGAATAAAAATTACCGGCACATACATACTCTCCAGCATCCTGTCATCCAATGCATAAAGCAGCATTCTGAAATGCAGAATTATTTAGACGCAATACGGGGTGTACACATAATACCTTAAAACTGGTAAGAAGAGCCCCTTGTTACAGCAGAACGTATCGCCGCTAGTTCTTTGATAACTGGTGGTCAAAGAAATACTTACCGTCATAGTAAATGGGAAGTATTTTTCCCACACTTGCCGCTCTCATTAGTCAAGACACTACACGACCCATTCAGATAGGTGGGATTTAACAGAGAAGTCCCGTTTAGTCGTTACTAGGAAATA
>NW_016160542.1:35078-53809 GCF_001687245.7 Rhagoletis zephyria | reverse complement strand
TTATACTACGGACTGATCATTCCTAAACTAAGGGCAGCGAGTCTCATTCAAAGCAGAGCACTAATAATTCTCGTAGGAAGCTGAGTGGCGACACAATGCAGAGACGTGGGGGTAGAAAGCTATTGGTTCTATGCATGCAAAGACGCCTTCCCTCTCCTGAAAATTTTGAGTCCGATACATATTATTCCGTGAGAATAAGTCGTTTCGCTCTCTCTTATGGACATGACACTAAACACCAACGGCACCACTCTGTCGCTGGTTTCACATCCACAGTCATCTGTGACTAGGTTTTTTACGGAAACTTCGGGCAAAAGATGTCCCAAAAACTGGTTACAGTTTGCGAAGAAAACTGCTGTGGACGATTCTCAAGAGTGCTGCTGCCGGCAGAGATAAGCCAGCCTAACCTAGCCCTACCATCTATTGTTTTAAATTGAAGACGTAATATAAAAACTAGCGGATTATTAATTTACTTAAACTAAGAAGGAAATATGTATGTATATAAAAATTCAACCTCTATCTACTCGTAGTACGGCATACCTAAATTTTTTACATTTCCGCATATACATATGTATGATGAATGCCCAATTCCGGAAAAATCAATTCACATGATTAAATCGAATTAATTAAAAAATAAATAATAAATGAAACCAATTACTACTGTCGTACAATTAAAATACTCATCGGTCTAATGCAAATGTATAACCAAAATCACCTAGCAATAAAAAAAAATTTACGCACTATGTAGATATTACATCACGTCTGAGCTATTCAAGATGCACACAAATGAATTAAAAGAAAAATAAGTAATAAAACGGAAGCAATAACATGAAACTGTGTCTGATGGAGCAAAAAACGTAGCCCAAAGCAATCACAATTATTGCTCATTAACATTGTCGCAAAGCAAAGCTATTAAAGATCATTTACGACAGACTGCGCAAATCAAGTTGCTACAGTGGACTTTATAAAAATGGCAAGCAGACCGAAGCGGAGTAGCAACACAGAAAAAAATAACAAGTGTAAGAAAGGGAATTTAATTTCTATACCGAGACACAAAATGTGCGCAAAATATTTAAGTAAACAAACAAACAATAGTTATTACGCAACAGTCAATAATACACAAATTCGCAATGAAACGAAGTGATTGCCAGCGCAGAAGAAGGTGTGGCTCGCTCACAGCACAAAAGGCGTTAAATAGACGTTTTTGTTTTTTTGCGAATATTGTTGGCCAAAACTCTCTACGAATGTGAATGGTAACTCAAATAAAATATGTTTATTAGATGTCGCCGGCGAGATGCTACTACCGCAGCCACCGCCACCCTCACTCGCACCCGCACCCAGGTATGCACATTAGCTAGCGAATAGCACACGAACAATGTGCAGCGGGAGCAGCGCAACGTGACTGACAAATTAATGAAGACTACGTCATAAACGAAATACACAACTTTCACCACAAAAACTGTATAAATGCACTTGGAAGGCATTATGCTGATACATACATACATATGTACATATTTACATACTACATCTACTATGTATGCCAAGTTGTTCGAAAACAACAATAAAGTAGCGATGATAAAAATGTAAATGCGCCATAAAAAATGTGCACGAAAATGAGTGACACCCACCCACAAGTGTGAATAAAATCAGATGCATTTACAGCAGCAATTCTTGGATGTGCGTCTATTACATACATACATACATACATAGTGCATGCATACTACTGTTATAACTGCGTTGTTGATGTTGCTTTTATTGCTGTTAATGTCACGAATAACAGTTACCATGCGAAAAGTTCAAAACTAATGCATTTTGAGTGCGAATGTCACGATGCAAATGGATTTGCGAGTACATATGTGGAAAATTTACACGCACATATAAATTTGTGTATGTTTATTAGGGTAATCCAAAAAATATATATGCGAGGAAAAAAAAAGTTTAAAATGCAAAGCTAACACCGCCTAAGACTTTTCTTTATGGAAAAAAGAATAAACGTTTTTTTTTTAATGCTGTCTAGAACTTCCTCAAAGTCTTGCAGGTATTTTATATGGGGAAAATCCCTTTTTAATAGAAATGGTATAGAATTCCTTAAAATCGATATTTTCGATCTGTTCACCTTTGGAAGGCTTCTAATAACAATACCCAGTGGTTATTTAACCGTTTCTTAATATTACTTATTTTTTATAGAACCCCCAAAAACCACAGAAAATGTAATGGGGACCCATAAAAAATCGTTAGTAATAAATAATAGTAAAATAAAAAATTGGGTATCACTATTGGAAGTCTCCTGAAAAGAAACCAAGTCTTCCGTTCGAAAAATATTCACTTTCAAAAATTCTATATTATTTAAACAAAAAAGTGTTTGTCCCCAAACAAAAAAAATGGAAAACATCACGGTCCCTGTGGCAGTTCTGAATATAATTTAAAATAAACAAATGATATGACTATTCTTTTTACCATATACAAAAATTCTAGGGGTGAGGCTTCACCTTTTTATTTATTTTTTTGACACCCTAATGCTTATTCATACGTAGGTATATATAGTACATATGAAAGTATGCTGGTACGCTTTTAAGGATATGCAGATTTAAAGCTTTAGTTCCAATCGAAAAAAGCATACCAAAAGCAACGTTGCCAAATTCACAGTTTTAACTGTAAATTAAAGGTTTTAAGGCAAAAAAAAATAAATTTAAATTAAATTTTTAGGTTCCGAACCCGTCCATCTCGATATTTTTCTCAATTGTACCGGGGGTCCCGTGGGTTTCGAAATCTATCACTAAAAAAAAAATTCGCATGTCTTTCAAATTAACTTAAATAATAAAAAAAAGAATGAAAGATCTGGCATCTTTCGATTATTTATTTTTTCTTGCAGCAAGCGTCGTTTTCGTCTCAATAAAACATAAAAAGTTTTTATTTCATACAACGTTTTCGAGGAAGATTTTATAAATTTGCGGCGGTTCCGCCCGCAAAATTATTAAAGGCCATCCCGTTCATTTTGAAATCAGTACCGTAGGTCCCGTGAGTCCCAATATCCCGCGGCCATCTTTAGTTCAAACATCGAAGACCAACGCCATCTATCGCAAATGGCTTTTTCTGAACCTGCCGTTAGATGAAACTGAATCTAGCATGTATTTGATGCAGTGATTTAGACACAGTTTAAAAACCTCTGCAAAAAATGACAGATTTTCGTTTGGCTTTCATTTCAATTTTTAAATAATTTTGATAATAAATTAATAAAAATATTCTAGTTCTATTTTCAATAAAAAAAATACTTAGAGTTTGTATATATATGTTAATTAACTTGGTGAAAACCCAGTTTATTCGACTGAAAAAATACGATTTACTCGGTATTCGAAAAATCAAGATTTCAAAAAAAAAAACAAGTAAGAAAGTCTAAGTTCGGGGGAGCCGAACATTAAATACCCGGCGCAAGTATTAAATATTGTTTTCCACCTTTCCGAAACCTTCCGCTAGATGGTAAGCCGGGGTGTATCAAATTTGAGTAAATTAGCGTCCTTCATTTTCGAAATATTGAAGTTTCAAGCATTTCTGCTGATCATTTATGTATACATTTGTCTATATCTATCTCGATTCGTTTTGCCTGTTACAAACAACCGTTATGTGAACAAAGTTATAATACCCTTGTGCACAAGTGCGCTCGGGTATAAAAAACATCTCAAAATACTCAAAAACAGACGGTTGAGACCTGTTTAGGAAAAGCGAATCAATTACCTTAGTATACACATATGTACCTATAAACAAGTTGAAGATTTATCCCCAGTCTCACCAATCAAATTTAAAATTTATCAGAGGCTGCATTTCTTTATTCATTCTGAACGTTTGGAATAAACTTTTTTGTTTACTTATTCTTTAGAACGTTCCTGATGATATGTTAACGTATATTTCAAACGCATTCTGTTTATTCCGGCTGTGAAATGGGATTATGCGGAATGTATAAATAAACACAGCCAGATTGTTAAAATTTAAAGCGACAAATTTTCCGAACAAAATTGTGTCATTTTAAGTTTTAACAGGCTGATAAATTTAAAATTGATTGGTGCGGCCGGGCATCTGAAATTAAAATGAAGCACTAATAAACACAAAAACAAAATCAAAAACGCTTCAAAGCACATAATAAAAAACCATACCACGCAAATAAAGTTATCAGAGCAACAATGCAATTCGCATTTTAATTGTGGGAATTTATACTAAATACAAACGTAGTACGTGCATCACACATACAAGGTATGCGCCACTATACCAAAGCCACCAAAATGTAAATAAAACTGCATTAATGCATGAGAAATTGCTTGGGCGCCCAATAAAGTGAGTGGCAACTAGCAATGGGGTGTAACTGCACCTCCGCCCTCGCACAGGTGCCTACAAAAAAAAAAAAAAGCGCGCGCACCCACTGCAGGTATGTAAACATGCCAGTGGAACTTTTGATTTGTTGGCAACAGAGTGGCGCGTGGCCAATAGCTGTCATTGCAAACTGGCATATCAGCACTGCAGCCATCAAACCACCTCCCCTGCGACAGCAACAACGTTAACAAAGTAAACTGTTGAAAATTTAATAAAATCAATGGACCACAACAGCAAGCCGCCCGCAAGTCCGCATTTAATGCCAAAAGTCAGCCGCAGACCATGTGGTCGGCAATAAATAAAAATTTCTGGTAGCCGAATGACAGAAAATAGGCTGACGTTTGACAAATGGCACAAGCGGCCATAAAATTTGTTGAAACAAGTTTAATTCGATAGAAATGAAGGTACGCGCGTTGGTAGTGAGTTACACATGCATATGTAAGTATGGATATATATACATATTCAATTAGAAATGAATGTACATATATGCATATGTACGTGCCGCCCGCATTTTGATAGCGCGTCACACAAAGTCAATGTGACCAACCGACCAACTTCCATGGCAACAAAACCTCAACAAAGTCATCAAAATAGTAGCGGCATTTTAAAGGCGCCGACCCCGAAAGCGGTTGGGGATTGAGCGCAGTGAGTTGACTGAGTACGTAGTTATTCACTCAGCCGCTCAGAGCCGCGTTACGTGCATTAGTAGTTAGTTAGCTCAGTCACTGTCCCTTTGAGGTAACAATTTATGCAGTTTGGGGTGCATCCACCAATCGACAGCCACAACCAAGCCGCCAGTCAACTAATTCCGCGCTAAAGCACCTGCATTTTCCATTCGCGTGTATTTTTGCTTCTGTTTTTGTTTTTTGCAAACTTCAGTTTCATAATTAAATTCCATTTCAAATTCGGTTTGCGGTATAATCTGCTAGCGGTGTGGCATTGGGCGCTGCGGTGGCGTGAACTAAAGGGGTACTAGCATAAATGTACCCCGCCATCATAGCGTGCAGCATGTCATTGTGGAGCGTCAGCAGGTGAAAGTGCGCTAGTGCTGTTGCTAATCTTGTTTTTTTTTTTTTGTCGCACACCACGCCTACAAACATACTCGTAGGTGTGTTTATCAGATATTTACATACATATGTATGTATGGGATAAAAAAAAATGCCCAGTACGACATGCCAACAAATTTCCTCAGAACAAAGTAATTTATTTCTACTGATGTAGCAACCGACTTCAAACTGATGCATAATCACTTAGCAGCCTCCTTGAGATAAACCAAATGCTTACACTTTTGATATCTTTACAAATAATTCAGTATTAGTTTAAAAATCGTCTAACTTTGAGCAACTAACTATTTCAACATTAAATACTAAGTAGTTTTAAATTGGTTGAAAATACATCTGAAAATATATGTATCACATATTTTTAAAATTTTATTTATACAAAGTGCGCATAACTTAAACTGAACAACTGGAAGCACACTACATGTCTGGCTGGTCCAAAAGGACCGGGTTCGAATAACAACAGAGACAACATGTGAAAATGATCATAAAATTGTTTTTTTTTGTGTCTTGGAAATATGGAAAAGCATCTGTGAAGTCCAGAACGAAAGCGTATTCGGACGAAACATACTGACCTTGCAGTGATTTAAGCCAAATGCATTTTAAAGTAGTTGAAATCAAATGCGCACTCGGATAACTGATTACTTCCTAGGACATCGCCATGTTAAAGTAAACAGTTTGTTACAAACGGGAAAATTATATATATCTTCAATTAGTTGTGGTGGATAAAAAACTGGTTGAACATCAATATTTAAACTAGTTTCTTTCCGTACTGGGTGCATAACCACGCATATGTATGTGTAAAAGAATATGTTTGTACTACGAGCATTTACATAATAAGCTGCAACCAGTGTTGCCAGAAGTAACGATTTATCTTCAATATGAATACTTTCAAAAAATCTTCATTATGAAAACTTCTGGCAGCACTTGAAGAAATCTCTGTGGTTTCAACAGCAAATGGGGATAGGGCTTTCTCTCAGATTAATATAAATTAAAAAAAATTTAGTAACAAGATGGAAACCAAAACTTTAGGTGACATTCTTTTCACAAAACATTACTTAAAAAGAATTTAAATACGAGCGTCATAACATAAATTAATGAAAATAAAGATACATCAAAACATTTTAAGGCTATGATATACAAATCATCAATAATTTGTAAATTTGTAAATGGAGCAATCTTTATGGGAGATTTTCCTTGTAAACGATGCGTCTAGTTCAAAAACCCCTGAGTAGACTTTTTACTCTAAATTTTATGCAGAATATATTGGAATCGATCGTTTTTCATTGTTAGGCTTTGTTTGTAAATTATACAGTGGTCGACATCTTGACAAGTTTTAGCATTTTATTTTTTATTTAATTTGGTTAAATTTTTTCTAGTTTCATTAAAAAAATTAACAAACTTTCGATAAAATATCGACCTTTTTTTATAAGATTCCATAGAAATATTCTGAGTATGCAGCCCATTTAACTCTAGTAGAATAAAATATAACTTTCAAATGGCTAAAAGTTACCGTTGATTTTTTAGATTTTTTTTTTGCCCCATCTACTACCATATAACAAATGAACACAATTTATTTTTGTATGGAAAAAAACCGTAACATCTTCGAAAAAAAAATCCAAAAAATCAGCGGTAATTTTTAGCCATTTGAAACTTGTACTTTATTATACTAGAATTCAATGCGCTACAAACCGGCATACCCAGAATCTCTCTACGAGATCTTATTAAAAAAGTTCGAAGCGAACAATTGTTGATTTCACAAGGTTTGAAACTTGGATATACAAGGTTTTGTTAAAGAATAGACAATGTTTTGATAGAAAAATAACAAAAATTAAATAGCAAAAAATGTTGAAACTTGTTAAAGTGCTCTCTGAAAAAATCAGCTAAATATTTTTCTATCAATACATGATTTGGTTATAGTTAGTTACCAAATCCTGTGTTGAGAAAAATATTTTTAGCTGAATTTTTTCTGGGTGTATGGTACAGCTTTATATAGTTAATAAATGTTTTTAAGATTTTTGAATTTCTTTATATGTTCCGATTTTGAAGATTTAATCTTTACTTGGTAAATTTCTCGGGAAAAATTTCTGGCAACACTGGCTGCAAAAGCTAGGGCATACATAGAGTCTGCTGGTACATACTCGGTATGTGTTCATTTCTATACACTGTTGACCGTCGAATATTCAACCAAATTTCTCCTGAAATTAATTTCATTGTAATTAATCAGTGATATCATTAGTCAGCTTAGTACAGCTCTAAGGCAAGCAGTGTAGCGTACCAACTCACTCAACTGTGTGGGTATTAAATGTACGGTCGAGCTGAGCTGTATTACCATTAACTGCAAGAAGAGAAGAGGTGTTTTACAATTTTTAATAAAATTGTAAAATGTAGGAAATATGTTCAATTTTAATGTTGGAAATTTTCGGGGCAACTAGTTTGGCCCAAGCGAATTTTAGTAACTTTTTCGATAGCACTCATTTAATTTTTAGCTATTATTTCCCAAATGTGTTTTTCATTCGCTGGCGATAACAAGACAAAATGGTTAAGAATCGTTAGACTACAGAAATTCAATGTAGGCTAAAGAGGCGAAATTCCCTTAAATGCCGAAATGTATTTGTCGACATTCGTTAGGACCTCTCGATTTTGGCCAAGTCGCTGTAAAGTAAAGCGCCCAATCGTTCTGGTAAATGAGTCAACGAAGGTTTTTAGGTTTAGAATGAGATTTTGACGCAATATAATATTGGCAAACCGTATCCATGGGCTCGGTTTAGTTACTGTCGCGATGTTTTAATTGCGCGCTTAATATCGCAATCGTTTAGTAGCTTCGTACCCTTTTCATTCTTCCTAAGTTCGACCAGCACGATCAGCCAGCCAATGTTTGATATTCTGATCGACGGCATAATGTCTCCCGAACACTAAGGGCTGCTTTCTCAAACTCAACTCAAAAAACATCCCTGTGGGTGGGAGTGTAAAATTTTAGAAAACGCCTTTAGTAATTGAATCATGGGCTACTTTGACTCAATATGCTACCTATTGACATCCCACTTTTTCCATTTTTGCCCGAAACCCTATTTACCACTTGTTTGTTGTAATGTAATATACAGGGTGTTCCAAAAGTATTTTTCCATATTTCTGGCCTCGTACTTGGTGAGCTATAGATAGCCGCGTACACGAGTACTAACAGAATAATAATGCTGCCAATATACACATATTTTGTTAGTTAGTAAAAAGCACGGGTATTTCAGAAATAAAATATACTGTACTATATACATACATAAGTAGTTTGTATCTCTCAAGAGAGTCCATTAGCCAGTATGTCCAAGACACCCACGGCTTCCATAATGACTCCAAACAGGTCCTGGGTAGTAGAATTCCTTACTTCTAGGGGTTTGCCCATTGCAACTTTAAAATAATTAATTTTTATCTAGCCAAGGTCAGACAGACACAATGAATGTGTTTGGAAGTTTCCTCGGCCCTCAAGGCAAATATAGCATTATGGCTCTCCCATTACACCTATTCGGGTCAAATGATATCGCATTTGATTGTGACTAGTAAGGTATCCAGAAAGTAGCCGGATATTGTTTCTGTTTGAATGCATGTTCAAAGTATTAAAACGCAAGTTGTAGAGCTTGGCCCGTCTGTATATCGATATAAGGCATTTGCATTTGCATTACGTTTACTGCTAAACCTAAGAAAGCTCAAAGCCCACATATTTTAGATAGTCGCGGTACTAATGTTTTGGGAGGCAGGATTTGGGTTCGAGCCCATTTTCACATCACCAACATCAAAAACCTCCGAGTGTATGCTGCCATGAAAAACAGCTTCTCATAAGAATACAATCGCTGTTCATGGCATAAAATTGTAGGTCCCTGCCCTTTGTGTGACAACATCAAGATGCACGCCACAAATATATAATAATATATATTTTTAATTAGTTAATTGAGTTAGACCCCTCAAATAGGTGGTAGACCTCTTCAAAAGTATTTTCAAGCTTATTCATTGTTAACTCTCCTTCGCCGGACTCAAATTTTAATTATCTGATGGATTAAATGGAATTTTAATTGTAAAACATGTGGCAACCCGGCTAAATACAGTTAAAAAATACAAGTTTCTCAAACCCCCTTCGATTGAAACCCATATTTTAATAATCCATACAACGTATGAAATAATTTGAATTTATTTTTTAAACAGGTGGCAACCCTCTTCCCACACCTCAAAAATATTCTTAGCGTTCAAACTAAAGATTTCTTAACACACCTTCGTTTAACATTCATATTTTGATATTTCGTGTAACCTGTGTATAGGTAAAGTAAATTCGACATTTAAAGAAGGTGGCAACCCTCTTCAAAATATTTTCAAACTAGTACTTTCTGAAACCCCTTTCGGTTGGTACCCATAAGTTGATACATATTTTTCTTACCTAATAGGACTTTTTAAACAGGTGGCAACCCACCTATAGTTCAGCTGAGAAATAAAGCTTTTCAAGCCCATTTTTGTTGATAGCCATTTTGTAATATATATAATTGATTTATTTTATTTTTTAATAATTCGAGTTGAATTTTTTCAAAAAAGTAAAACCTTATTTACATACAGTTCAAGCCTTTTAATTTGACACCTCATTTTGGAAAATCGACCGAAGGGCGCGGATATGATGCCATTGATTTTTAAATAATTTGAATTTGATTGTTCAACAGGTGGCAACTCTTTTCCAAAAAATAAAACCACATCTAGGCGCTTTAATTTGACACCCCATATTTGAAAATCGAGCGAACGGTGCAGATCTTTTATTCTGAACAAAAAATGCGTTCGGGTATTATATATGTCTATATATATATATATTCTTCTCATAAAATTCGTACATAGTATATTATTTTTTTATTATTATTGGTATTCAAGAAGAATTTTGGGACAGTTTTAAATTAAAATATGAAAGAGTCCTTTCATTTAACTACATGCCTTTGGAGCCGCCTTCCGTCTCACTGAAGGCAAGTTCCAAAACTTTATTCACCGCTAAAACTCCTTACGTAAAGATGCGGCAGTCTTTAAGCTGGCTAATAATACCCAATTCCTGATCTTACTGCTTTCATCGTTTAATAACCACACATGTTTCAACATTTTAAAGAATAAAAAGACAATGAATGCCAATACCAAATACCTCACGTTTCAATTTCAAATATTTTTCCATTCAAAACAAAATGAAATTTACTATTAATGAGATTTTTTATTTTAGTACCATTTCAACACCTTTTTAGTGGCCTTTACACAAAAGGCAATAAATACTAATAGCGAAAATTCATTAGTTTTCCAATAGTGTCGATAGCAAAAATGCTCGAATTCAAGCTCGAAAGCAATAATTTTAGTTAGGAGGTAAGTCAGCGTTTAACACCCACTGAAATATAAATTTTAAACTTTTGTTTTTTATATGTATGTATCTACCAAAAGAAAGTTGCATTTATGAATGTATAACAAAAAAAAAATTATATATGTACATATTTCATTAGCGTATGAAGCAATAATAAAAAGCAACAATAATTTTTTTTAGCCAACTGTTTTTTGGAATTTCAACGTGAGCCGCGATAAATTCATGAATTTCAATTGGAAATATATTAATAAAAAGTGTAATGTTGTGCAGAAAAGTGTTAGAATACAAAAAAATAAATCAGCACTGAATATATTTAAACACAAATACTCGTATGCATATGAACTTCTTTTTCTCTAAATTTTTACGTATAAAACCACCGATAATTCCCGCAATAAATTAAGTCAGCCCAAATAAGCACATAAGTAACGATTAATTACAAAGTAGCTATCCTCTTTTTTAGCATTTTTCTTTCTCGCAACTATTGCCAATTAATTTGTATAACCAGCTGCGCCTACGTCAATAAGGTAGATAACACACGCTTTCACACTTACCATTCGTAGCCTTCAGAGTAGCGTACGATGAAAGGTGGCAATGCAAACGCTTTTTCTATGCATTCGTCTGTAAAATTCCAAAAGCTAAAGTCAACTTTCTCATGTAAACACCCGAAAAGTACTTTTTTCCAAACTTTCTAAAATCAGTTTTGGAAATAAAACTTGCTTGTTGCTTTCTACGAATAAATAAATTTGCTCATGCTGAACTAACAATTTAAATTTTAACATTTGCAAGTGAAATTTACTGCAATAGCGTGTAAATAAACATAAAGTAATTTCAGAAAGTTCACTTTTCTGAAACTAAAAACCGCTTTCGAAAAACATTCAACATTCAAGGTGTAACTGCTTTTGCAAACACTTTTCGAAATTTTTTAGTTAGGCAAACATTTCAGAACTACTTGCACTTGCTACATCTAAAAGCTACTTAATGTGTAGTAATAAATATTAGTATCAACAAGCTGCTTATATAAGTATATATGTATGTAGGGTAGGGCGGGTTGATTTGTCTGGATGAAAAAAATTACAAAACGTATAGCAAAAACGTAATCTACATTAAATTCTAAGAAAATTCTCTGAAGAAACCATGGGTCTAAAATCAAACCCTAATCCGCGCCTCTCGACTTGAAAATTTTTTACTTAGGTGAATATTTTTTTAATGAAAAAAAAAATTTTATTGTAGAAGAAATATAAAGTGCAAAAGAACTACCTTACTAAACAATTTTATTCAGAAAATTCGATTTCTTTTTGGAAAAACCTATTTTTTCTAACATTTGTTTTTTTGGCAAAGGCGGCCATATAAATTTTCAAGTCGAGAGGCGCGGATTAGGATTTTATTTTAGATACATGGTTTCTTCGGAGAATTTTCTTAGAATTTTATGTAGTTTACGTTTTTGCTATACGATTTAAAAAAAAAAAAAAATCAACCCGCCCTAATGTAGGGCCTTACTCTAGGAAACTGCACTCAATAAGGCAAATGTGGTCGGTGTGACAGTTAATAATAAAAAAAATTTACTGACAGAAGTACCGGTCGGTTTATTTTAATTAAACTTGCGTAATGTGGATTCATTGTTTTTTTTCTTTTATTATTATTATTTTAAGTTAAGTTAGCTTGTGATTGACAATGATCGTTGATGGTGATTTTAATTTCACCCGGCTCCTAAACGACTCTTATATATTAGGAAAAATATACAACTCGTTTGTTCTCATAAAAATCTCTAAAAGATTGATAAACTTATACGACCAGAAAACAAGACAATGGAAAACAAGTAATTTTTAAGCAAAAAACAAAACCGATTTCAATTCTCATAAAAAATTAAGAGTATCGTTAATTTCGTCATGATCCAATGATTTGATCTAAACCAAATTAGTATGGGACCAACTGTGCATCTTTCCTTAAAAAAAAAAAAGAATTATAGAAGTCAGTTAACGTGGACCAAAGTTATGCGGTAATATAGATACATAAAAACAAACAAAAATATCCCGACGAATTGATAACCTCCTCCTTTTGTAATCGGTTAGAAATGTAAAGTTTTCAACATATATCGTGTATATAAATTTAAAAATCACCGCAATTTAAAATTTTTAGAGTTTTGATAGTTTTTAATTTCTTGAAGTTTCCCCTTTTTAATAACTTGAGTGGAATTCCAAAATTTTCTAAACTTTCAAAACTTTGTGAATTTGAAAAATTTTAGTAAATCCAAATAATTCAATATAACGATGAATACTAGATTTCTAGAAATTTTTTATGTTTCAAAAATTTTGAGAATTGTAGGAATTGTAACAAATTTTTTCTATTTTTTCGAATGTTTGAAAATATTTTCATATTTCGTCGTTTTTGAAAATTTAAAAAATGATTCAAAAAATTTTTTGACGTGATGTTTTCAAAATTTTCAAAAAATTTAAAATTCTCAAAATTTGTTATATCAATACAAAATTTTGGGAAAATTCAGAAAAATGGAAAAAATTTGGAATTTTTCAAAAATGTTAATATTTTTTAGAATTCTAAGAATTTTCTATTTTTTATACACAAGTACATGAACATAAGAATTTTTCGACAGTTTGTGATGTTTCAAACTTTTACATTTTATGATGGATTTTAGGATAAATAAAATTCTCAAAATTTTGGAAAATATAAAAATTTCTAAAATCTCAATAATTTTGTACATTTCAAAATATTCTCATTTTACCAAAATTTCTAGAATCTCCCGGATTTCGATAGTTTTTAAAATTTTGGAAATTATCCTAAAAATTAGAAATCTCAAGAAATTTAATAATATTATAAAATTCAAAATTTTGAAATTTCCCCAATTTCCCCTACCTGGGTCCGCCACTGATATTTGCCATTGTCAGTTTCTATGTACGTGTGTATGTATGTATTTACATTAGACTGGGTTGGTGCCCAACCAAAAATAATATAAATTTGCTATGACCATATGGCATCTACATACTACGGCTTCAAAATCTCACAAACGCTTAATATGCGTGATTCATGCTTAGCGTGCACACAAAATGCATTAACCGCAGGATTGCAACAAAAGTGTACATATGACTATGTGTTGAAAATTATGGCACGTTTCGAAGGGCTTCTATGGTAAATGTGATAGAAAACTAACCAGTCAAAAAGTATTCACCATTTGGCGAGAGCACGTGCTTCACTCTGTAAGTCGTGTGCATGTGTGCTGGTGAGAAACTCTACACTGAGAAAAGTGTTTAGTTACGTCAAATAAATATATCTACATCAATTTTCAAACTACGTCCAAATCGTGTGCTAAGCGTAATACATATATTTCTTTAACGCTTTTAACATTCATATATTTTAAAAATACTTTCTACACATTTATTTCACTACCAGCAGAGATTTGCAAACTAACGTAACATTTTCTTCACCCTCCGTTACAGATGATTTTGCGGATAACAGCGGTTACGCTCTTGTTAGCGGTCTGTCTCAGTGATGCCGTAGTCGTGAAGTCACGAAGAGAGGGATTTGATAGCTATGGCCCTCCACCACCCCGACCAGCGCCACAGTATGGTCCACCGCCGCAACAACATCAGCCACATCGCGAATATGGTGTGCCACAACAAATACCGTTCCGTGAGTATGGCCCACCAGCGCTCAAATATGGGCCACCCAAGTTTATTAGCGGTGGTGGCAGTAGCAGCAACAGCTTTAATAACGGATTCCATGAGCAAATCAAATCACATTTTGGCGTGCCTAAGCCATTTTATGGACCTCCACATATTCAGCATAAACCTTCCGCTAACTATGGTCCACCACCACAACCGCAATACGGCCCACCTCCACGGCCTTCTGCACAGTATGGGCCACCACCGCAAAAGCTATCATCGCAATATGGTCCACCGCCACGTCCAAGTTATGGCCCGCCGCCACAGTCGCTACCATCGCCATTCCCTGCACCATTATTTAAGCCAGAGCATTCTCCGGCCAGCTCTTATGGGCCACCACCATCTGGCCCGCTCAATTTGCCGCCAAAACCCGTCTATGGTCCACCCAAGCCCTCTTATGGTCCACCGCCTTTGCCTTTAGGGGTAACAGGTCCCGGACCGGCACCAGCTAATTTCAATAGAGTGCCCGAAACCACGATTATACTAACAAGTGGAGGCGGTTCTTCTGGCGGTCATGGTGGCGGTGGCATTATTGGAGGCGGCGGTGGCGGCGGTCCAGTTAAACAAGTACAAATCCAAATCGACGCTTCAGGTCATACGCACAGCGTGAGTGGCTCACAAGCTCCCTTTCACACTGCATGCGATGGCTGGAAGCCCATACCGGCACCATCTGGCTCCTACGTAGAGGGCAACAACATCGACACTCAATCCGGTTATAGTCAAGTGGCTCAGGGTAACTTCGGTACACAGTATAGTGGTGGGGCAGGTGTATCTGGCGGAGGTGTCGGTGCAACTGGCAGTGGTGGCAACGTTCTTGATGGACTGACGGATGCACAACTGGTTGCCGTAGCACTACAATCGGGTGACTTCGGTACACACATACGCGGCCCTGAGCTCCCACCATCTGGGCCAGCAGGTGACTTTAAGCAACAAAACATCAATTCAATTGAAACTGACGCACTACAGGTAAGCGCAGAAAATTTCTAATCCTACGTTCCAAGAAATATTTGCATCAATTTTGTATTTCTCCACAGGTTTCTCTTGGCGTCGGTGATGATTCGTACAGCAAACCACCGCTAGACTCCTTCGCTCCCGGCTCAATTCATGCGCAGAAATACAACAGCATTGGTGGTAATGGCGCTCCACCTCCACCCAGTGGTAATTATGGCCCACCTTCGCCAGTGAACAGCTATGGTCCACCACCCAGCGGTAACTATTTGCCGCCACCAAGTGGAAATTACGGCCCGCCACCACCACCCAGTGATAATTATGGTCCACCACCGCCACAAGCTTCTGGCGGTCATTTTGTACAAGAACAGCATTCCTCATCTTCCTCTTCCTCCTCATCCCACGTTGGCCTCCAATATGGTTCACAGTCTGGAAATTTACTTAATGTTCCAACGCACGGTGCTTCGCAACCCAGCCGTCCGGTGGCCTTCCGTCCGCCCGTGCCTCAGGGTCTACTCGAGTCGATTGGCGCCACAGTACAGCATTTGGATCAGTTTGGAGTGAAACCACCTACCCAGTCACCCACATACATTCCACCCGCTGCTAATGAAATTGCCGAACATGGGTCTGGTAATCTTGGTCCTGATTATGCGCCGCCTCCACCGCCTGCGCAAGTAAACATTCCTCTCGGCGTGATTGAGCAACAGTTGCCGCAACAGCAACCGCCTCGGGCCTTCGCACAGGTAAATCAGCAACAACAACAACAAAGTCACGCACAAAACACACAACACTTCCACCATCTACAACAACAACAACATCAGTTCCAACAACAGCAAGGCTCATTACAGCAATTTCCGCCATTACTTCCACCACCACCACCACCGCAAGCTCAATTTAAATTTTTACCACCTTTGCAGGAACAACATGGCAACTCACTGGACCAATACGGCCCACCCTTGTCACCACCTCCACCACAGCAACAGTATCTCCCTCCACCACCACCACCACCACCACAGCAAGAACAACAACAACATGGCCGCCCCTTCCCACCACCACCATCCCAACAATACCTACCCCCTCCTCAAACTGGCCCAGTGACATTCGAACAGCAAAATAGTGCCGCTTCAAGCTCTAACTTCGAAAGCGCCTATGCCTCTTCGCAGCAAAACGAACAGTTCATTCATGCGCAGGGCTTGCCACTACTGCAAGAACCCCGCTTCGCACAAGTGCACGATTGCGGCCAAGGGCCAAATCTAGTCGGCGCAGGCTATCAGTTGCAGCAACAAAACCAGTACCACCAGCAGCAGCAGCAACAATTCCAGCAGCAGCATGCACAACAATATTCGGCCTCCAACTCAATCTCTAGCACTTCATNGCAGCAGCAACAGCAATTCCAGCTGCAGCATGCACAACAATATTCGGCCTCCAACTCAATCTCTAGCACTTCATCAAATGCATACAACGCCATTTCACAAAGCATTCCTGTGGCCGAGCAGCATACGCAATTCCTCGAACAAGAGCCAGCAGACAGCTACGGATTACCGCAGTCGGGTAACGACATCGATCACGACTACGATGGCTATGCGTCACAGAAGTCTGCAGTGGCCGCTTTGCCAGACGGCACCGATCCACAAGATCTGCCCGGCCTCGATGGGCTCAATGTGATTTCAGCACAAAAATCACAGTCTATACAGCTCTCACCCGAGCAGGTAAGTGGCGCAGCGCACTCGCAACACGAACCGACTTTCCAGTTGGATATCGCGGGCAATGGCGTCAAGTCGATTCAAACCGAGCAATCGGCCAACCATGAGGAAATACTCTCCGAAGGTTTACTGCAGTCCATTTTGACGGCTATCGAACAGCCCCAGTCCAAGAATGTGCAACACCAGCATTCAGTGCAGGTAATCACAAATCAAAATAGCGGCTCTTATGGCCATGGCGCACAAAGTCGTTCCGATACAGACATTAACGAAGATGCAACGCCCGACGACGAACACGAGCCAGAAGTTGCGGAATCCGAAAAGGTTGAAGTGCATGTAAATGCCGATGGCGAAGAAATGGCGACTGTAAAGGAAATTAAACCGATTGTGGCAGCAGAGGTAGAAGATGAGCAAGCGAAGCATTAGCGGAAAGTGAAATAAAAAATTACTATTGGGTATTGATATGAAAACCAGTCACAAAAAAACAAAAGTGGCGCACACACTGCATGCTTTACAGCGACTGGGTGTATATTCGTAGTTACATATGTAAGATCGATGCTAGTTACCATTACTATTCTTATGCAACTACTTAATTTATTATTAATCGATAATCACAGGATATTTAATGTTTTGAATGAATGAATTTTCATCACCAAGCAATGAAATATTTACTACCGTAAGCTGTCGTTAGTGTTTAAGTTCTTACCTATATCGCGCCATTCTATTTATTAGTAAGCGTGGCATTCATTCTCTTTTCATGTCATGCACCATTCGTTCTTAATCACTTTTCATTAAAGTTGCCATATGTTAATTTATGTATGTATATAGCTTTGCCTTTGTTCTGGGAAAATCTAAACCATGTTTGTTTATATTTTTCAACATCTCCAAGGAATAAGAACATTTGGCAAAACGAAAGAAAGCACCTTTTCATTTAATAACTAAACGAAAAGTAATTATTAACGAGCAAAAAATCATGTAAATTATATAATAATAATAAAATACTTATGTTTATATAAATTCAATTACGATAATTTATTTAAAATAAAATACATTCGAAAATTCAACTTAGTATTTGATTCCTTAAGCAGGGATCACACGATTTGTACATTTGTACAGGTTTGTACATTTTTACAGCCGCAGAGTGGTGTTGTCGGGAAATTCTTTTATTGAGCTGAACTAAATTTCTAAACAATACCACTCTGTGACTGCCAAAGTGAACAAATCTGTCCAAAATTTACCAATCATGCGATGCCTGCTTTAGTAGGAACGCTTACATTGCCAGGCAGAAGAAAGTATCCAAGCCGCAAAGTCTAGGGTATTTTAGTCACTGTTCTATGAACGAAGTCAAAGCAGACCGGGAGAATTTAGAAACTTTTGAAATACGTCCACGCTGATTCAGACTTCCTTCTAATTCCCTCTATTCGGAATATAATTTTTCGCTCAATAGCACCACCATTTATTTACCATATTTACCATGATTTTTAATATTTTTTGACGTAGAATACGTCTTACCTTAAGGTATGGGGGCTATGTTCAAATGTTGTAGTTGTAATTTTTAGAGCTTCACAAAAACGCTTATTGCACGAGAACTAATAAAGCGATTTCAAAGAAAAGTGTGGCGTTTCAAAGA